>NC_047055.1:80990448-81128739 GCF_011762595.2 Tursiops truncatus | reverse complement strand
CCATTCTAGGTGGTCACAGCAGCACTGAGGTGATCTCCCTGTGTTATGCAGCTGCTTCCACTAGCTATCGATTTTATCTTAGTAGTGTAATAAATGTCCATGCCACTCTCTCACTTTGTCCCAGCTTACAATTTCCCCTAACCGTTCCTCAAGTCCATTCCCAGTAGGTCTGCATCTTTATTCCCATGTTGCCACTGGTTCTTCATGACATTTTTTTCTTTTTAGATTCCATATATATGTGTTAGCATATGGTATTTGTTTTCTTTCTGACTTAGTTCACTCTGTATGACAGACTCCAGGTCAATCCACCTCACTACAAATAACTCAATTTCGTTTCTTTTTATTGCTGAGTAATATTCCATTGTATATGTGTGCCACATATTCTTACCCATTCATCTGTCAATGACACATAGATTACTTCCATGTCCTGGCTATTGTAAATGGAGCTGCAATGAACATTGTGGTACATGACTCTTTTTGAATGATGGTTCTCTCAGGGTATATGCTGAGTAGTTGGATCACTGGGTCGTATGATAGTTCTATTTATACATTTTTTAGGAAACCTCCATACTGTTCTCATAGCATAACTGGCTGTATTAATGGACATTCCCACCAACAGTGCAAGAGGGTTCGCTTTTCTCCATACCCTCTCCAGCATTTATTGTTTCTAGGTTTTTGTGATGATGGAATTTTCTGACTGCTGTGTGTGGTTATACCTTATTGTAGTTTGAATACATTTCTCTAATGATTAGTGATGTTGAGCATCTTTCATATGTGGTGGCAATCTCTGTCTTTCTTGGAGAAATGTCTATTTAGGTGTTCTGCCATTTTGGATTGAGTTTTTGGTTTTTTCATATTGAGCTGCTGTAAAATTTTTTAGATGAATCCTTTGTCAGTGGTTTCATTGTAAATATTTTCTCCCATTCTGAGGATTGGTTTTCAATGTGTTTATGGTTTTCTTTGCTCTGCAAAAGCTTTTAGGTTTCATTACGTCCCCTTTGTTTATTTTTGTTTTATTTCCATTTCTCTAGGAGGTGGGTCAAAAAGGATCTTGCTGTGATGTATGTAAGAGAGTGTTCAGTCTATGTTTGCCTCTACAGTTTTGAGAATGTCTGCCCTACATTAGGTTGAATAGATCTTCAATCCATTTTGAGTTTATTTTTGTGTATGGTATTAGGGAGTGTTCTAATTTCCTTTTTTCATGCAGCTGTCATGTTTTACCAGCACCACTTATTGAAGAGGCTGTCTTTGCTCCACTGTATATCCTTGCCTCCTTTATCAAAGATAAGGTGACCATATGTGCGTGGGTTTATCTCTGGGCTTTCTGTCCTTTCCATTTATCCATACTTCTGTTTTTGTGCCAGTACCATGCTGTCTTCATTACTCTTGCTTTGTCGTATAGTCTGAAGTCAGAAATCCATTCCTCCAGCTCCCTTTTTCTTCTCTAGATTGTTTTGCTATTCAGGGACTTTCGTGTTCCATGCATATTGTGAAATTTTTTGTTCTAGTTCTGTGAAAAATCCAGTGGTAATTTGATAGGCATTGCTTTGAATCTGTAGATTGCTTTGGGTAATAGAGTCATTTTCACAATGTTCATTCTTCAATCCAGGACTATGGTATATCTCTCCATCTATTTGTATCATCTTTAATCTTTCCTCAGTGTCTGATAATTTCTACATACAGGTCTGTTGCTCCTTAGGTAGGTTATTCCTAGATATTTTATGCTTTTTGTTGCAATGGTAAATGACAGTGTTTTCTAAATTTCACTTTCCAGATTTTTCTGATTAGTGTATAGGAATGCAAGAGATTATTGGCATTAATTTTGTATCCTGCTACTTTACTAAATCATTGATTAGCTCTAGTAGTTTTCTGGTAGCATCTTTAGGAATTCTCTATGAAAGGTATCATGTGATCTGGAAACAGTGACACCTTAATTTCTTGCTTTCTGATTGCATTACTTTTATTTCTTTTTCTCTCTAATTGCTGTGGCTAAAAGCTTCCAAAGCTATTTGAATAATAATGGTGAGAGTAGGAAACCTTGTCTTGTTCCTGATCTTAGTGGGAATAGTTTCACTTTTTCGACCATTGAGGACAATGATGGGCTGTGTGTTTGTGATATATGGCCTGTATATGTTGAGGAAATTTCCCTCTATGCCTAATTTCTGGTGGGTCTTTATCATAAATGGCTGTTGAAATTTGTCTAAAGTTTTCTCTGTATCTATTGAGATGATCATATGGTTTTTCTCCTTTAATATGTTACTATGGTGTATCACATTGCTTGATTTGCGTATATTGAAGAATCCTTGCCTCCTTGTGATAAACCCACTTAGTCATGGTGTATGATCCTTTTAATGTGCTGTTGGATTCTGTTTGCTGGTATTTTGTTGAGGATTTTAGCATCTGTGTTCATCAGTGATGTTTTCCTGTAGTTTTCTTTCTTTGTGACAATTTTTATATTTTTGATCTCACGGTGATGGTGGCCTCGTAGCAAGTGTTTGGGAGTGTTCCTCCCTCTGATATATTTTGGAAGAGTTTGAGAAGGATAGGTGTTACCTCTCCTCAAAATGTTTGATACAATTTGCCTCTGGTGCCATCTGGCCCTGGGCTTTTGTTTGTTGGAAGATTTTAATCACAGTTTCAATTTCAGTGCTTGTGATTAGTCTGTTCATATTTCTATTTCTTCCTGGCTCAGTCTCGGAAGGTTGTGCATTTCTAAGAATTTGTCCATTTCTTCCAGATTATCCAATTTATTGGCATAGTGTTGCTTGTAGTAATCTCTCATGATCCTTTGTATTTCTGCAATTTCAGTTGTTACTTCTCTTTTTTCGTTTCTAATTCTATTGATTTGAGTCTTCTCCCTTTTTTTCTTGATGAGTCTTACTAATGGTTTATCAGTGTTGTTTATCTTCTCAAAGAACCAGCTTTTAGTTTTATTCATCTTTGCTATCGTTTCTTTCATTTCTTTTTCATTTATTTCTGACCTGATCTTTTTCATTTCTTTTTGCCAACTTTACGGTTTTTATGTTCCTCTTTCTCCAATTTGTTTAGGTGTAATATTAGGTTGTTTATTTGAGATGTTCTTGTTTCATAAGGTAGAATTGTATTGCTATAAAATTCCCTCTGAGAACTGATTTTGCTGCATCCCATAGGTTTTGGGTCATCGTGATTTCATTGTCATTTGTTTCTAGGTATTTTTTGATTTCCTCTTTGTTTTCTTCAGTGAATCTCTTTCTTATTAAGTAGTGTACTGTTTAGCCTCCTTTTGTTTTTATTTTTTACATTGTTTTCCTGTGATTGATATTTAGTCTTATAATGTTGTGGTCAGAAAAGTACTTGATAACATTTTAATTTTCTTAAATTTACCAAGGCTTGATTTGTGACCAAAGATATGATCTATCCTGGAAAATAATCCATGAGCACTTGAGAAAATGTGTATTCTGTTGTTTTTGGTGGAATGTCCTATAAATATCAATTAAGTCCATCCTGTTTAATGTATAATTTAAAGCTAGTGTTTCCTATTTATTTTAATTTTGCATGACCTGTCCATTGGTGAATGTGGAGTGTTAATGTCCACTACTATGATTGTGTTACTGTCAATTTCCCCTTTTATGGCTGTTAGTATTTGCCTTATGTATTGTGGTGTTCTTATATTGGGTGCATAAATATTTACAATTGTTATATCTTCTTCTTGGATTGATCACTTGATCATTATGTAGTGTGCGTCTTTGTCTCTTGTAATAGTCTTTGTTTTAAAATCTATTTTGTCTGATATGAGAATTGCTACTCCAGCTCTCTTTTGATTTCCATTGCTTGGAATATTTTTTTTCCGTCCCCTACCACTCAGTCTGTATTGTGTCGCTAGGTCTGAAGTGGGTCTCTTGTAGACAGCATATATATGGGTCTTGTTTTTGTATCCATTCAGCCAATCTATGTCTTTTGGTTGTAGCATTTAATCCACTTACAATTAAGGTAATTATTAGTTGTAACATATGTATGTTCCTATTACCATTTTCTTAACTGTTTTGAGTTTGTATTGTGGGTCTCTTCCTTCTCTTGTCTTTCCTGCCTAGAGAAGTTCGTTTAGCAGTTGTTGTAAAGCTGGTTTGGTGGTGCTAAATTCTCTTAGCTTTTCCTTGTCTTGTAAAAATTTTAATTTCTCCATCAAATCTGAATGAGATCCTTGCTGGGTAGAGTAATCTTGGTTGTTGGTTTTTCTCCTTCATTACTTTAAATATGTCCTGCCACTCCCTTCTCGCTTTCAGAGTTTCTGCTGAAAGATCAGCTGTTAACCTTATGGGGATTCCCTTGTGTGTTTATTTGTTGTTTTTCCCTTGCTGCTTTCTATATTTTTCATTGTATTTAATTTTTGATAGTTTGATTAATATGTGTCCTGGTGTGTTTCTCCTTGGATTTATCCTGTATGGGGACTCTCTGTGTTTTCTGGACTTGATTAATTATTTCCTTTCCCATATTAGTGAAGTTTTCAACAATGATCTATGCAAATATTTTCTCAGTCCCTTTCTTTTTCTCTTCTTCTTCTGGGACCCCTATAATTCGAATGTTGTTGCATTTACTGTTGTCCCAGTGGCCTCTTAGACTGTCCTCAATTGTTTTCATTCTTTTTTCTTTATTCTGCTTTGCAGTAGTTATTTCCACTATTTTATCTTCCAGGTCACTTATCCGTTTCTTCTGCCTCAGTTGTTCTGCTCCTGTTCCCTTCTAGAGAATTTTTAATTTTATTTATTTTGTTGTTCATCACTATTTTGTTTGCTCTTTAGTTTTCTACGTCCTTGTTAAAGGTTTCTTGTATTTTCTCCATTCTATTTCCAAGATTTGGACCATCTTTACTATCACTATTCTGTATTCTTTTTCAGGTAGGCTGCGTATTTCCTCTTCATTTGTTAGGTCTGGTGGGTTTTTGCCTTGCTCCTTCATCTTCCGGTTGTTTCCTCTGTCTTCTCATTTTGCTTAACCTACTGTGTTGGGGTCTCCTTTTCCCAGGCTGCAGGTTCTTAGTTCCAGTTGTTTTTGATGTCTGTCCCCAGTGGCTAGGGTTGGTTCAGTAGGTTGTGTAGGCTTCCTGGTGTAGGGGGACTAGTGCCTGTGTTCTGGTGGATGAGGCTGGGTCTTGTCATTCTGCGTGGACAGGTCCACATCTTGTGGTGTGTTTTGGGGTGTCTGTGGCCTTTTTATTATTTTAGGCAGCTTCTCTGCTAATGGATGGGATTCTGTTCCTGTCTTGCTAATTGTTTGGCATAGGGTGTCCAGCGCTGTAGCTTGGTGGTTGTTTTGTTAAGCTGCATCTTGGCGTTGAGATGAAGATCTCTGTGAGATTTTCACTGTTTGATATTTCTTGGAGCTGGGAGGTCTCTTGTGGACCAGTGTCCTGAACTTGGCTCTTCCACCTCAGTGGCAGAGCCCTGACGCCTGGCTAGGCACCAAGAGCCTGTCATCTGCACAGCTCAGACTGGCACAAGGTGGCCATCCCTGGTTTCACATCAACATGATCTCAGGCACAAACCTCCTTGTTTTTCCATTTTGTCTTTAAGTTACTTCTTGAAGCAACTTGGGATAGCTTGTTTTCCTTAGAAAACACTCACCTTTTGATATTCCCCATTCCCTGGTTCGCCCTATGATTTCCTTTTCTGTGCAAAAGATTTTAAGTTTCATTAGGTTCCAGTTTTTTTATTTTTGTTTTTATTATCATTACTCTAAGAGGGTGTGTCCATAAAGATATTGCTGGTGATTATATCAAAGTGTGTTCTGCCTATGTTTCTTCTAAGAGTTTTATAATGTCTGGTCTTATATTTATGTCTTTAATCCATTTTGAGTTTATTTTTGTATATGGTATTAGGGAGTATTCTAGTTTCATTCTTTTACATATAGCTGTCCAGTTTTCCCAGAACCACTTACTGAAGATACTGTCTTTTCTCCATTGTATATCATAGCCTCCTTTGTCATAGATTAGTTGACCATAGGTTTATCTTTGGGCTCTCAATCCTGTTCCATTGATCTGTATTTCTCTTTTTGTGCCATTACAATATTGTATTCTTTACTGTAGCTTTTTAGTATAGTCTGAAGTCAGGGATTCTGATTCATCAGTCCTACACTCTTTTTCTTTTCTCTCAAGATTTCTTTGGCTGTTCTGGGTCTTTTGTGTCTGCATACAAATTTAAAATTTTTTTTGTCTCATTCTGAGAAAAATGTCATTGGTATTTAATAGGGATTGTATTGAATCTGTAGATTTTTGGGGGTAGTAGTGTCATTTTCACAATATTAACTCTGCCAATCTAAGACCATGGTATACACCTCTATCTCTTTTTGTCATATTTGATTTTCTCTGATCAATGTCTTATAGTTTTCTCAGTACAGGTCCTTTACCTTGTTAGGTAGGTTTGTTCCAAGGTATTTTATTTGTTTCATTACAATGGTGAAGGTGTTTGTTTCCTTAATTTCTTTTTCTGATCATTTGTTGTTAGTGTATTGGAATGCAAGAGATTTCTATGCATTAATTTTGTATCCTGTTAATTTTCCAAATTCATTGATTAGCTCTACTAGATTTCTGGTGGCATCTTTAGGATTTTCTATGTATAGTATCATGTCATCTGCAAACAATGACAGTTTTACTTCTTCTTTTCCAGTTTGGATTCGTTTTATTTATTTTCCTTCTCTGAGTGCCATAGCAATACTTCCAAAGATATGTTGAGTAATAATGGCGAGAGTGGACATCCTTGTCTTGTCCCTGATCTTAGAGTAAATGTTTTCAGTTTTTCACCATTGAGAATGATGTTTGCTGTGGGTTTGTCATATGTGGCCTTTATTATATTGAGGTAAGTTGCCTCTCTGCCCACATTCTGGAGAACTTTTTATTATAAATGGGTGTTGAATTTTGTCAAAGATTTTTTCTGCATCTATTGAGATCCTCATATGGTTTTTATTCTTCAATTTGTTAATATGGTGTACCACATTGATTGATTTGCGTATATTGAATAATCCTTGTATCCCTGGGATTAATCCTACTTGATCGTGTTGTATGATCCTTTTAATGTGTTGTTAGATTCTATTTGCTAGTATTTTGTTGAGGGTTTTTGCATCTGTATTCATCAGTGATATTGGTCTGTAATTTTCTTTTTTTTGTAATATCTTTGCCTGGGTTTGGTATTAAGGTGGTGGTGGCCTCGTAGAGTAAGTGTTGGAGTTTTCCTTCCTGTGGAATATTTGGAAGAGTTTGAGAAGGATTGATGTTAGTTCTTCTGTAAATGTTTGGTAGAATTCACCTGTGAAACCAGCTGGAATTGGACTTTTGTTTGTTGGAAGATTTTTTATCACAGTTTCAATTTCATTACTTGTGATTGGTCTGTTCTTATTTCCTATTTCTACCTGGTTCAGTATTGGAAAGTTAGACCTTTCTAAGAATTTTTCCATTTCATCCAGGTTGACCATTTTATTGGCATAGAGTGGCTTGTAGTAGTCTCTTATGATGCTTTTTATTTCTCTGGTGTATGCTGTAACTTCTTTTTCATTTCTGATTTATTGATTTGAGTTCTCTCTCTTTTTTTCTTGATGAGCCTGGATAATGGTTTATCAATTTTGTTTATCTTCTCAAAGAACCAGCTATTAGTTTTACTGATCTTTGCTATTGTTTTCTTTGTTTCTATTTACTTTATTTCTGCTCTGGTTTATATGATTTATTTGCTTCTACTAACATTGTTTTTTTTGTTGTTGTTGTTCTTACTCTAGGTCTTTTACATGTACAGTTAGATTGTTTATTTGAGATTTTTCTTGTTTCTTGAGATAAGATGTATTCCTATAAACTTCCCTGTTAGAACTGTTTTTGGTGCATCCCATCGGTTTTCGGTCTGGGTCATCGTATTTTCATTGTCATTTTTCTTTAGATATATTTTTATTTCCTCTGATTTCTTCAGTGATCTCTGGGTTATTTAGTAACATATTGCTTAGCTTACCTGTGGGTTTTTTTTACATTTTTTTGCTGTTATTGATTTCTAATCTCATAACGTTGTGGTCAGAACAGTTGCTTGTAATGATTTCAATTTCCTTAAATTTGCCAAGGCTTGATTGGTGACCAAAGATATTGTCTATCCTGGGGAACTTCCATGTGCACTTGAGAAGAAAGTGTAATCTGCTATTTTCAGATGGAATGTGCTATGAATATCAATTAAATCTATGTGTTCCATTGTGTTATTTAAAGCTTTTGTTTTCTGTCTGTATGATCTGTCCATTGTTGTAAATGACATGTTAAATTCCCCCACTATTTTTGTGTTACTGTTGATTTCCCCTTTTATAGCTGTTAGCATTTACCTTATGCATTGAAGTGATCGTATGTTGGGTGCATATATGTTCATAATTTTTATATCTTCTTGGATTGATCCCTTGGTCATTGTGTATTGTCCTTCCTTGTCTATTGTAACATTCTTTATTTTAAAGTCTATTTTTTTGGATATGAATATTGCTACTCCAGCTTTCTTTTGATTTCCTTTTCATGGAATATCTTGTTACATCCCCTCACTTTCAGTCTCTATATGTCCCTACGTCTGAAGTGAGTTTCTTGTAGACAGCATATATACAGGTCTTGTTTTTGTATCCATTCAGCCAGTCTATGTCTTTTGGTTGGAACATTTAATCCATTCACATTTAAGGTAATTGTTGATATGCATGTTCCTATTACCATTTTCATAATTGTTTTGGGTTTGTTTTTGTAGGTCCTTTTCTTCTCTTATGTTTCCCACTTAGAGAAATTCCATTAGCATCTGTTGTAGAGCTGGTTTGGTGTTGCTGGATTCTCTTAGCTTTTGCTCATCTGTAAGGCTTTTGATTTCTCCATCAAATCTGAATGAGATCCTTGCTGGGTAGAGAAATCTTCATTGTAGATTTTTCTGTTTCATCACTTTTAATATATCCTGCCACTCCTTTCTGGCTTGCAGAGTTTCTGCTGAAAAATCAGCTGATAACCTTATGGGGATTCCCTTGTATGTTATTTGTTGCTTTCACTTGCTGTTTTAATACTTCTTCTTTGTATATTATTTTTGATCATTTGACTAACATGTGTCTCAGCATGTTTCTCCTTGGGCTTATACTGTATGGGATTCTCTGCACTTCCTGGAGTTGAGTGACTATCTCCTTTCCCATTTTAGGGAAATTTTCATATTTAATCTCTTCATATATTTTCTCCGACACTTTCTCTTTCTCTTCTTCTTCTGGGATGCCTATAATTCGAATGTTTTTGTGCTTAATGTTGTCCCAGAAGTCTCCGAGACTGTCCTCAATTCTTTTCATTCTTTTTCCTTTATTCTACTCCATGGCAGTTATTTCCACCTTTCTATCTTTCAGCTCACTTATCCCTTATTCTGTCTCAGTTATGCTGCTATTGATCATTCTGGAATATTTTTAATTTCAGGTATTTTGTTGTTCATCACCGTTTGTTTTGCTCTTTAGTTCTTCCAACTCCTTATTAAACATTTCTTGTATTTTCTCCATTCTGTTTCCAAGATATGGTTCATCTTTACTATCATTACTCTGAATTCTTTTTCGGGTTGACTGCCTATTTCCTCTTCATTTGTTTCATCTTGTGGGTTTTTACCTTTCTCCTTCATCTGCTGCATATTTCTCTGCCTTCTCATGTTGCTTAACTTATTGTCTTTGGGGTCTCCTTTCCACAGGCTGCAGGGTCATAGCCCCTCTTACTTCCCATGTCTTCCCCCAGTGGGTGGGATTGATCCAGTGACTTGTGTAGAATTCCTGATGTAGGGGACAGGTGCCTGTGTTCTGGTGGGTGGAGCTGGATCTTGTCCCTCTGATGGGTAGGGCCACCTGTGGTGATGAATTTAGGAGTGTCTGTGAGCTTAGTATGACTTTAGACAGTCTATCTGCTAATGGGTGAGTTTGTGTTACTGTCTTGTTAGTTGTTTGGCATGAGGCATCCATCCCTGGAGCTTGCTGGCTCTTGGGTAGAGCCAGGTCTTTGTGTTAGTTGGACACCTCTCAGAGAGCTCTCACTGATTAATATTCCATGAGGTTCAGAGTTCTCTGGTTGTTCAAGTTCCTAATATGGCTTTTTAATACCTACTATCAGATGTTTTCCATAACAGTTGCAACAGTTTATAATCCCAGTAACAGTGAATGAGAATGACAATTTTCCAACACCCTTGCTAACACTGTACATTAGCATTTTTTCATCTTTCCCAAACTAATAGGCTGTCAATGGCAGCTTGTTTACCTTTATATTTTTATTAATATTAAATTTGAGCATATTCATATATTTATTTACCTTTTATATTTCTTCTTTTATAAATTGTCTTCATGTTTTTTTCTTATTTCTCTGTTACTCTGTTCTTTGTCCAGTTGATTGATAAGAAAATAAATGTCTGTGTCTTAGTCTGTGTGGGCTTCTATAACAACATGTCACATACTGGGTGCCTTATGAATATCAGAAGTATACTTCCCATTGTTCTGGAGGCTGGAAGTCAGAGATCAGAATGCCTGCATGGTCAGATGAAGGCTCTCTCTGGGGGGCAGTTTTCTCATTGTATCTTCACATGCAGAAGGGGTGACATAGCTCTCTGGGGCCTCTTTTGTAGGACAGTAATCTTCATGAGTATTCCACTCTTATGACCTAATCACATCCCAAGAGCCTCACCTGCTAATACCATCACATTGGGCAAGAAGTTTACAACACATGAATTTTGGGAGGATAAACATTCAGTCCATAGCAGTGTGTATTTCACTTGGTTCAATGAGATTTGGAAAGGGAAGTGGGATTATTGTATATGTTCAATCAGACTCTTAAAAACACGTTTGTTTCTGTTAAAAATATTTATGAAGTTAAAGATAATTCCCTTTTTTCATAGGAATAACCACGAATTTTATCAAAATCACTTAAATTATTTATTGAATTAATCATGATATTTTCTTTTGTTTTACATTTTTATACATCTTTGTTGGCCTATAATTGCCTTACAATGGTGTGTTAGTTTCTGCTTTATAAAAAGTGAATCAGCTATACATATACATATATCCCCATATCTCCTTCCTCTTGCATGTCACTACCAACCTACTTATCCCACCCCTCTAGGTGATCACAAAGCACCGAGCTGATCTCCCTGTGCTATTGGGCTGCTTTCCACTAGCTAGATATTTTACATTTGCTAGTGTATGCCACTCTCTCACTTTGTCCCATCTTACCCTTTCCCTTTCCTGTATCATCAAGTCCATTCTCCACTAGGTCTGTGTCTTTATTCCCGAATTGCACCTATGTCCTTCATGACCATTTTTTTTGTGTTTTTTAAATTCCATATTTATGTGTTAACATACAGTAATTGTTTTTCTCTTTCTAACTTCACTCTGTATGACAGTCTTGAGGTCCATCCACCTCACTACAAATAACTCAATTTTAATTTCTTTTTATGGCTGAGTAATATTCCATTGTATATATGAGCCACATCTTCTTTATCCACTCATCTGTTGATGGACACTTAGGTTGTTTCCATGTCCTGGCTCTTGTAAATAGAGCTGCAATGAACATTGTGGTACATGACACTTTTTGAATTATGATTTTCTCAGGGTATATGCCCAGCAGTGGGATTGCTGGGTCATATGGTAGTTCTATTTGTAGTTTTTTAAGGAACCTTCATACTGTTCTCCGTAGTGGCTGTATCAATTTACACTCTGACCAAGAGTGCAAGAGGGTTCCCTTTTCTCCACACCCTCTCCAACATTTATTGTTTGTAGATTTTTTTGATGATGGCCACTCTGACTGGTGTGAGATTACAGCTCATTGTAGTTTTGATTTACATTTCTTTAATGATTAATGACATTGAGCATTCTTTCATGTGTTTGTTGGCAGTCTGTATATCTTCTTTGGAGAAATGTCTATTTAGGGTTTCTGCCCATTTTTGGATTGGGTTTTGTTTTTATGATACTGAGCTGCATTTGCTGCTTGTAAATTTTGGAGATTAATCCTTTGTCAGTTGCTTCATTTGCAAATATTTTCTCCCATTCTGATGGTTGTCTTTTCATCTTGTTTATGGTTTCCTTTGCTCTGCAAAACCTTTTAAGTTTTATTAAGTCCCATTTGTTTATTTTTGCTTCTATTTCCATTTCTCTAGGAGGTGGATTAAAAAGGATCTTGCTGTGATTTATGTCATAGAGTGTTCTGCCTATGTTTTCCTCTAAGAGTTTGATAGTGTCTGGCCTTATGTTTAGGTCTTTAATCCATTTTGAGTTTATTTTGTGTATGGTGTCAGGGAGTGTTGTAATTTCATTCTTTTACATGTAGCTGTCAAGTTTTCTCAGCACCATATATCGAAGAAGCTGTCTTTTCTCCACTGTACATTCTTACCTCCTTTATCAAAGATAAGCTGACCATATGTGCATCAGTATATCTTTGGGCATTCTATCCTGTTACATTGATCTGTATTTCTGTTTTTGTGCCAGTACCATACTGCCTTCATTACTATAGCTTTGTAGTATAGTCTGATGTCTGGGAGTCTGATTCCTCCAGCTCCATTTTTCTTTCTCAAGATTGCTTTGGCTACTCGGGGTCTTTTGTGTTTCCATATAAATTGTGAAATTTTTTGTTCTAGATCTGTGAAAAATGCCACTGGTAGTTTGATAGGGATTGCATGGAATCTGTAGATTGCTTTGGGTAGTAGATTCATTTTCACAATGTTGATTCTTCCAATCCAATTACATGGTATATGTCTCTATCTATTTGTATCATCTTTAATTTATTTCATCAGTGTCTTATAATTTTCTGCATACAATTATTTTGTCTCCTTAGGTAGGTTTATTCCTAGATATTTTTTGCTTTCTGTTGCAATGATAAATGGGAGTGTTTTCTTAATTTCACTTTCAGAATTTTCATCATTAGAGTATAGAAATACAAGAAATTTCTGTGCATTAATTTTGTAACCTGCCACTTTACCAAATTCATTGGTTAGTTCTAGTATTTTTCTGGTACCATCTTTAGGATTCTCAATATAAAATAGTGTGTCATCTGCAAAGAGTGACAGCTTTACCTCTTGTTTTCCAATTTGGATTCCTTTTATTTCTTTGTCTTCTCTGATTGCTGTGGCTAGAACTTCCAAAACTATGTTGAATAATATTGTTGAGAGTGGGCAACCTTTTCTTGTTCCTGATCTTAGTGGAAATGGTTTCATTTTTTCACCATTAAGAACGATGTTCACTCTTGGTTGGAATGTACCTTGGTGCAGCCACTATGGAAAACAGTATGGAGGTTCCTTAAGAAACTAAAAATTGAATTGCCATATCATCCTGCAATCCCACTCCTGGGCATATGTCTGGAGAAAAATCTAATTCAAAAAGATGCATGCATCCCTATGTTCACAGCAGCACTATTTACAATAGCCAAGACATGGAAGCAGCCTAAATGTCCATCGACAGATGAATGGATAAAGAAGATGTTATGCATATATATAGTGGAATACTGCTTAACCATGAAAAGGAATGAAATAATGCCATTTGCAGCAAAATGGATGGACCTAGAGATTATCATTCTAAGTGAAATAAGTCAGAAAAAGAGAAGTACTATGATACCATTTATGGGTGGAATCTGAAACATGATAAAAATAAACTTATTTACAGAACAGAAACAGACTCACAGACATAGAAAATATGCTCATGGGGGCTTCCCAGGTGGCACAGTGGTTGAGAATCTGCCTGCTAATGCAGGGGACATGGGTTCAAGCCCTGGTCTGGGAAGATCCCACATGCCGTGGAGCAACTAGGCCAGTGAACCACAACTACTAAACCTGCGTGTGTGGAGACTGTGCTCTGCAACAAGAGAGGCCACAATAGTGAGAGGCCCGTGCACCATGATGAAGAGTGGCCCCCACTTGCTACAACTAGAGAAAGCCCTCACACTGAAATGAAGACCCAACACAGCCCAAAGTAAATAAATAAATAAATAAAATTTTTTTACAAAGAAAATATGCTTATGGTTAAAGGGGAAAGGGGAAAGGAGAGAGGGATAAAATAGGAGTTTGGGATTAGCAGATATCAACTATTATATATAAAATAGATAAATAACAAGATTCTACTGTATAGCACAGGGAAATATACTCAATATCCTGTAATAAACCACAATGGAAAAGAATAAGAAAAAGAGTATATATCTGAATCACTTTGCTGTATACCAGTAAGCAACACAACATTGTAAATCAACCATACTTCAATAATTAAAGTAATAATAAATGAGGAAATATGTTTAAAAAAAAAGAACAATGTTGGCTATGGGTTGGTCATATATGACCTTTATTATGTTGAAGTAAGTTCTCTCTATGCCTACTTTCTGCAGGGTTTTTATCATAAATCGGTGTTGAATTTTGTTGGAAGCTTTCTCTGCATCTATTGAGATGATCAGATGGTTTTTCTCCTTCAGTTTGTTAATATGGTGTTTCACATTGATTCATTTCCGTATATTGAAGAATTCTTGCATTCCTGGGATAAACCCCACTTGATCATGCTTTATGATCCTTTAAATATGCTGTTGGATTCTGTTTGCTAGTATTTTGTTGAGGGTTTTTGCATCTATGTTCATCAGTGATATTTGCCTGTAGTTTTCTTTCTTTGTGACATCTTTGCCTGGTTTTGGTATCAGGGTGATTGTGGCCTTGTAGAATGAGTTTGGGTGTGTTCTCCCTCTGCTATATTTTGGAGGAGTTTGAGAAGGATAGGTGTTAGCTCGTCTCTAAATATTTGATAGAATCCACCTGTGAAGCCATCTAGTCCTGGGCTTTTGTTTGTTGGAAGATTTTTAATCACAGTTTCAATTTCATTGCTTGTGATTGGTCTGTTCATATTTTCTCTTTCTTCCCAATTCAGTCTCAGAAGGTTGTGTTTTTCTATGAATTTGTCCATTTCTTCCAGGTTGTCCATTTTATTGGCATAGAGTTGCTTGTAGTAATCTCATGATTCTTTGTATTTCTGCAGTGTCAGTTGTTACTTCTCCTTTTTCCTTTCTAATTCTATTGATTTGAATTTTCTCCCTCTTTTTCTTGATGAGTCTGGCTAACGGTATATCAATTTTGTTTATATTCCCAAGGAATCAGCTTTTAGTTTGATTGATCTTTGCTATTTCCTTACTTTTTTTCTCATTTACTTCTGATCGGATCTTTATAATTTCTTTCCTTCTGCTAAGTTTGAGTTGTTTTGTTATTCTATCTCTAATTGCTTTAGGTGTAAGGTTAAGTTGTTTATTTGAGATGTTTCTTGTTTCTTGAGTTAGTATTGTATTGCAATAAACTTTCCTCTTAGAACTGCTTTTGCTGCATCCCATAGGTTTTGGATGGTCATGTTTTCATTTGTTTCTAGGTGTTTTTTGATTTCCTTTTTGATTTCTTCAGTGATCTCTTGGTTATTATGTAGTGGGTTGTTTAGCCTCCATGTGTCTGGATTTTGTACAGAATTTTTCCTGTAATTGATATCTAGTCTCATAGCATTGTTTTCAAATATATACTTGATATGGTTTCAATTTTCTTAAATTTACCAAGGCTTGATTTGTAAACCAAGAAATGATCTATCCTGGAGAATATTCCATGATCATTTGAGAAGAAAGTGTATTCTCTTGTTTTTAGATGGAGTGTCCTATAACTATCAAATAAATCCACTTGTTTAATGTATCATTTAAAGTTTTAATTTCCCTGTTTATTTTCATTTTGGATGATCTGTCCAGTGGTGAAAGTGGGGTGTTAAATTCCCCTCCTATAATTGTGTTACTGTCAATTTGCCCTTTTATGGGTGTTAGCTTTTGCGTTATGTACTGTTGTGCTCCTATGCTGGGTGCATAAATATTTACAATTGTTATATCTTCTTGGATTGATCCCTTGATCATCATGTAGTGTTGTTCTTTCTCTCTTGTAATAATCTTTATTTTAAAGTCTATTTTCTGTGATATGAGAATTGCTACTCCCACTTTCTTTTGATTTCCGTTTGCATGGAATATCTTTTTCCATTCTCTCACTTTCAATCTGTATGTGTCCTTAGTTATGAAGTGGATGTCTTGTAGAAAGCATATATATGGGTCTTGTTTTTGTATCCATTCAGCCAGTCTATGTCTTTTGCTTGGAGAATTTAGTTCATTTACATTTAAGGTAATTATCAATAGGTATATTCCTATTCCCATTTTCTTAATTGTTTTGGGTTTGGTATTGTAGGTCTTTTCCTTCTCTTGTGTTTCCTGCCTGGAGAAGTTCCTTTAACATTTGTTGTAAAGCTGCTTTGATGGTGCTGAATTTTCTTAGGTTTTGCTTGTCTGTAAATGTTTTAATTTCTCTTTTGAATCTAAATGAATTCCTTGCTGGGTAGAGTAATCTTGGTTGTAGTTTCTTCCCTTTCATCACTTGAAATATGTCCTGCCACTTCCTCCTGGCTTGCAGAGTTTCTGCTGAAAGATCAACTCTTAACCTTATGGGGATTCCTTTGTATGATATTTGTTGTTTTTCCCTTGCTGCTTTTAATGTTTTTTGTTTGTATTTAATTTTTCATAGTTTGACTAATATGTGTCTTTGCATGATTCTTCTTGGATTTATCCTGTATGGAATCTCTACACTTCCTGGACTTGATTAACTATTTCCTTTCCCATGTAAGGGAAGTTTTTACCTATAATCTCTTCTAATATTTTCTCAGTCCCTTTCTTTTTCTCTTCTCCTTCTGGGCCCCCTCTAATTCGAATGTTGGTACATTTAATGTTGTCCCAGAGGTCTTTGAAACTGTCCTCAATTCTTTTCATTCTTCTTTCTTTATTCTGCTCTGCAGTAGTTATTTCCACTATTTTATCTTCCAGGTCACTTATCCGTTCTTCTGCCTCAGTTATTCTGCTATTGTTTCCTCCTGGAGAATTTTTAAATTCATTTATTTTTTTTTTGATCATTGTTTGTTTGGTCTTTGGTTCTTCTTGTTCCTTGTTGAGCATTTCTTGTATTTTCTCCATTCTATTTCCAATATTTTGCATCATCAGTCCTATCATTACTCTGAATTCTTTTTCAGGTAGACTGCCTATTTCTCTTTACTTGTTTGGTCTGGAGTGTTTTTACCTTAGTCCTTCATCTGCTGTGTTTCTCTGCCTTCTTATTTGCTTCACTTACTGTGTTTGGAGTTTCCTTTTTGCCAGCTGCAGATTCATAGCTCCTTTTGTTTTTTGTATGTGCCCCCAGTGGCTAAGGTTGGTTCAGTGTGTTGTGTAGGCTTCCTGGTAGGGGGGACTGGTGCCTATTTTCTGGTGGATGATGCTGGAGCTTGACTTTCTGGTGAGCAGGACTGCACATCCAATAGTGTGTTTTGGAGTGTCTGTGACCTTATTATGATTTTAGGCAGCCTCTCTGCTAATGGGTGGGTTTGTGTTCCTGTCAGGTTATTTGTTTGGCATAGGTTATTCAGCACTGTAGCTTGCTGGTCATTGAGTGGAACCAGGTCTTAACATTGAGATGGAGATCTCTCAGAGAGCTTTCACCATTTGATATCATGTGGAGCCGGGAGGTCTCTGGTAAAACAATGTCCTGAACTCGGCTCTTCTACCTCAGAGGCACAGGCCTGACACCCGGCCTGAGCACCAAGACCTTGTCAGCCACACTCCTCAGTAGTAAAGGGAGAAAAAGAGAAAGAAGAAAGAAGGAAAGAAAGAAAGAAAGAAAGAAAGAAAGAAAGAAAGAAAGAAAGAAAGAAAGAAAGAAAGAAAGAAAGAAAGAAAGAAAGAAAAGTTATTAAAAAATAGTAAATATTAAAAAGAAAAAAAGAAAAACAAAATGAAAGAAAGAAAGAAGAGGGCAAGCAAACGAACTATACTAAAAAAAACAAGAAAAGCAAAAACATGGACAGACAGACCCTAGGACAATTTGTATAAGCAAAGCTATACAGACAAAATAACGAAGAAGCATACACATACACACTCACAATAAGAAAAGAAGAAAGAAATATAAACATCATGGCTCCCAAAGTCCACCACCTCAATTTTGTTATGCTTCATTTTCTACTCAGGTATTCCACAGATGCATGGTACATCAAGTTGATTGTGGTGATTTAATCTGCTGCTCCTGAGGCTGCTGGGAGAGATTTCCATTTCTCTTTTGTTTGCACACCTCCTGGAGTTCAGCTTTGGATTTGGCTCCACCTCTGTGTGTAGGTTGACTGAGGGCATCTTTTCTTTGCTCACACAGGACAGGGTTAATATAGCAGCTGATTAGGTTGCTCTGTCTCACTCAGGCCTGGGGGAGGGTGGGGTATGGAATGCGGTGTGAGCATGCAGTGGCAGAGGCCTTCATGACGTTGCAACAGCCTGAGGCACACTGTGTGTTCTCCCGGGGATATTGTCCCTGGATCATGTGACCCTGGCAGTGGTGGCTGCACAGGCTCCTGGAAGCAGAGGTGTGGATAGTGTCCAGTGCTTGCACACAGCCTTCTTGGTGGTTGTATCAGCAGCCTTAGCCTTTCATGCCCGTCTCTGGTGTCTGCGCTGATAGCCATGGTTCCCACCCATCTCTGGGGCTTGTTTAGGCAGTTCTCTGAATCCCCTCTCCTCATGCACCCCTAAACAGTTGTCTCTTGCTTCTTAGACACGTCCAGACTTTTCCCTGGACTCCCTCCTGGCTAGCTGTGGCACACTAGCCCCCTTCAGGCTGTGTTCATGCAGCCAACCCCAGTCCTCTCCCTGGGATCTGACCTCTGAAGCCTGAGCCTCAGCTACCAGCCCCTACCCTCCCTGGAGGGTGAGCAGAGAAGCCTCTCAGGCTGGTGAGTGCTGGTCGGCACCATTCCTCTGTGTGGCAATCTCTCCACTTTTCCCTCTGCTCAGCTTTTACTGCACTCTCCTCCATGGCTCTGAAGCTTCCCCCCCCCGCCACCCCCCGTCTCTTCCAGTGAAGGGGCTTCCTAGTGTTTGGAAACTCTTCCCCCTTCATAGCTCCCTACCAGTGGGGCAAGTCACATCCCTATTCTTTTGTCTGCATTTTTTGTTTTTTCTTTTGCCCTACCCAAGTATGTGTGGTGTTTCTTGCCTTTTGGGATGTCTGAGGTCTTCTGCCATCGTTCAGTAGGTGTTCTGTAGCAGTTGTTCCACATGTAGATGTATTTCTGATGTATTTGTGGGGAGGAAGGTGATCTCTACATCTTACCCCTCTGCCATCTTGAAGGTCTCCTCCTAGTATTATTTTATAGTTGGCTATTACTCCCTTTTATTTGGTCAATGTTTATTTCATATATTTTTGAAATCTGTGTTTATAATTTTTATATCTTCTTGGTAATTAACACTTTATCATTATATAATCTTTGTCTTTTTTTAACATTTTTTTACTTACAGTCTATTTTGTTGATATTAGGATAGAAACTCTTCTGGTTATTCTTTGCATAGAATATCCTTTGTCATCTTTTCACTTTCAACTTTTCATGCCCTTCAATGTAATGTGAGTTGCCTGTAGGTTGTCTATACTTGTTTCCTGTTTGTTGCTTTAATCCATTCTGTCAATCTATGTCTTTAGACTGAGGGTTTTAATTTACTTACATTTAAAGTAATTACTGATTGGGGAGCCCTTAATTTTGCTGTTTTGCTACTTATTTTGTGTATACATTAGCTTTTTTTTGTCATTCGTTTCCTCCATTAATGCCTTCCTTTGTGTTATCTGATTCTTTATAGTAATACATTTTGATTCTTCTCTTATTTCCTTTTTCTTTTTTTTTTTGTACTTTCTATAGATATTTCTTTGTGGTTACCATGGAGATTACATATAAAATCCTACAGTTATGACAATATAACTAAAATTGTTGCCAACATAATTTTAATCTATTTCAAAATACTCTGTAATTTTACAGTCCCCTCTTAATGTTATTGATGTTACACATTACATATTTTAATATTGTGTACCCATTAACATAGACTTATTATTATATTTTATGAAATTGTCTTTTAATACATGAGAAAAAAAGTGGAATTATAAACCAAAATTTTTCTAACATTATTGTTTATATTTGTTTAAAAGTTCTTCATGAACTTTTTTTTTTTTTTACTTAGATTCCATATAAATGTGTTACCATATGGTATTTGTTTTTCTCCTTCTGACTCACTTCACTCTGTATGACAGACTCTAGGTCCATCCATCTCACTACAAATATCTCAAATTCATTTCTTTTTATGGCTGAGTAATATTCCATTGTATATATGTGCCATATTTTCTATATCCATTCATCCGATGATGGACACTTAGGTTGTTTCCATCTCCTGGCTATTGTAAATAGAGCTGCAATGAACATTTTGGTACATGAATCTTTTTGAATTATGGTTTTCTCAGGGTATATGCCCAGTAGTGGGATTGCTGGGTCATATGGTAGTTCTATTTATAGTTTGTTAAGGAACCTCCATACTGTTCTCCATAGTAGCTGTACAAATTCACATTCCCACCAACAGTGAAAGAGTGTTCACTTTTCTCCACACCCTCTCCAGCATTTATTGTTTCTAGATTTTTTGATGATGGCCATTCTGATTGGTGTGAGATGATATCTCATTGTAGATTTTTTGTTGTTGTTGTTGAACTCATTATTTTTTTATTTTTATTTTTTTTTACATCTTTATTGGGGTATAATTACTTTACAATGGTGTGTTAGTTTCTACTTTATAACAAAGTGAATCAGTCATACATAAACATATGTTCCCATATGTCTTCCCTCTTGCGTCTCCCTCCCTCCCACCCTCCCTATCCCATCCCTCCAGGCTGTCACAAAGCACCGAGCCAATATCCCTGTGCCATGCGGCTGCTTCCCACTAGCTATTGCCTTACTACGTTTGTTAGTGTGTATATGTCCATGACTCTCTCTCGCCCCGTCACAGCTCACCCTTCCCCCTCCCCATAACCTCAAGTCCGTTCTCTAGGAGGTCTGCGTCTTTATTCCTGCCTTACCCCTAGGTTCTTCATGACATTTTTTTTCTTAAATTCCATATATATGTGTTAGCATACGGTATTTGTCTTTTTCTTTCTGACTTACTTCACTCTGTATGACAGACTCTAGGTCTATCCACCTCATTACAAATAGCTCAATTTCGTTTCTTTTTATGGCTGAGTAATATTCCATTGTATATATGTGCCACATCTTCTTTATCCATTCATCCGATGATGGGCACTTAGGTTGTTTCCATCTCCGGGCTATTGTAAATAGAGCTGCGATGAACATTTTGGTACATGACTCTTTTTGAATTTCGGTTTTCTCAGGGTATATGCCCAGTAGTGGGATTGCTGGGTCATATGGTAGTTCTTTTTTTTTTTTTTTTTTTTTTTTTTTTAAACATCTTTATTGGAGTATAATTGCTTTACATTTGTTGTGTTAGTTTCTGCTGTATAACAAAGTGAATCAGGTATACGTACACATATATTCCCATATCTCCTCCCTCTTGCATCTCCCTCCCTCCCTCCCTATCCCACCCCCGCATCCCGCCCCCTAGGTGGTCACAAAGCACTGAGCTGGGCTCCCTGGGCTATGCGGCTGCTTCCCACTAGCTATCTATTTTACTTTTGTTAGTGAGTATATGTCCATGCCACTCTCTCACTTCGTCCCAGCTTACCCTTCCCCCTCCCCCTGTCCTCAAGTCCATTCTCTACGTCTGCGTCTTTATTCCTGTCCTGCCCCTCGGTTCTTCAGAACCTTTTTTTTTTTACATTCCATATATATGTGTTAGCATACGGTATTTGTTTTTCTCTTTCTGACTTACTTCACTCTGTATGACAGACTCTAGGTGTATCCACCTCATTACAAATAGCTCAGTTTCGTTTCTTTTTATGGCTGAGTAATATTCCATTGTATATATGTGCCACATCTTCTTTATCCATTCATCTGTCAATGGACACTTAGGGTGCTTCCATGTCCTGGCTATTGTAAATAGAGCTGCAATGAACATTGTGGTACATGACTCTGTTTGAATTATGGTTTTCTCAGGGTATTATACCCAGTAGTGGGATTGCTGGGTCGTATGGTAGTTCTTTTTTTTTTTTTTTTTTTTTTTTTTTAACATCTTTATTGGGGTACAATTACTTCACAATGGTGTGTTAGTCTCTGCTCTATAACAAAGTGAATCAGTTACACATATACATATGTTCCCATATCTCTTCCCTCTTGCGTCTCCCTCCCTCCCACCCTCCCTATCCCACCCCTCCAGGCTGTCACAGAGCACCGAGCCAATATCCCTGTGCCATGTGGCTGCTTCCCACTAGCTATCTACCTTACTACGTTTGTTAGTGTGTATATGTCCATGACTCTCTCTCGCCCCGTCACAGCTCACCCTTCCCCCTCCCCATAACCTCAAGTCCGTTCTCTAGGAGGTCTGCGTCTCTATTCCTGCCTTACCCCTAGGTTCTTCATGACATTTTTTTTTTTCTTAAATTCCATATATATGTGTTAGCATACTGTATTTGTCTTTTTCTTTCTGACTTACTTCACTGTGTATGACAGACTCTAGGTCTATCCACCTCATTACAAATAGCTCAATTTCGTTTCTTTTTATGGCTGAGTAATATTCCATTGTATATATGTGCCACATCTTCTTTATCCATTCATCCGATGATGGGCACTTAGGTTGTTTCCATCTCCGGGCTATTGTAAATAGAGCTGCGATGAACATTTTGGTACATGACTCTTTTTGAATTTCGGTTTTCTCAGGGTATATGCCCAGTAGTGGGATTGCTGGGTCATATGGTAGTTCTATTTGTAGTTTTTTAAGGAACCTCCATACTGTTCTCCATAGTGGCTGAACCTATTCACATTCCCACCAGCAGTGCAAGAGGGTTCCCTTTTCTCCACATCCTCTCCAACATTTATTGTTTCTAGATTTTTTGATGATGGCCATTCTGACTGGTGTGAGATGATATCTCATTGTAGATTTGATTTGAATTTCTCTAATGACTAATGATGTTGAACATTCTTTCATGTCTTTGTTGTCACTCTGTATATCTTCTTTGGAGAAATGTCTATTTAGGTCTTATGCTCGTTTTTGGATTGGGTTGTTTGTTTTTTTTTTGTTGAGCAGCACGAGCTGCTTGTAAATTTTGGAGATTAATCCTTTGTCAGTTGCTTCTTTTGAATATATTTTCTCCCATTCTGAGGGCTGTCTTTTCATCTTGTTTATGGTTTCCTTAGCTGTGCAAAAGCTTTGAAGTTTCATTAGGTCCCATTTGTTTATTTTTGTTTTTATTTCCATTTCTCTAGGATGTGAGTCAAAAAGGATCTTGCTGTGATTTATGTCATAGAGTGTTCTGCCTATATTTTACTCAAAGAGTTTCATAGTTTCTGACCTTACATTTAGGTTGTTAATTCACTTTGAGCTTATTTTTGTGTATGGTATTAGGGAGTGTTCTAATCTCATACTTTTACATGTACCTGTCCAGTTTTCCCAGCACCACTTACTGAAGAGGCTGTCCTTTCTCCACTGTACATTCCTGCCTACTTTATCAAAGATAAGGTGACCATATGTGCGTGGGTTTATCTCTGGGCTTTCTATCCTGTTCCATTGATCTATTTTTCTGTTTTTGTGCCAATACCATACTGTCTTGATTTATGTAGCTGTGTAGTATAGTCTGAAGTCAGGGACTCTGGTTCCTCCAGCTCCGTTTTCCGTTCTCAAGATTCCTTTGCTATTCAGGGTCTTTTGTGTTTCCATACAAATTGTGAATTTTTTTGTTCTAGTTCTGTGAAAAATGCCAGTGGTCGTTTGATAGGGATTGCACTGAATCTGTAGATTGCTTTGGGTAGTATAGTCATTTTCACAATGTTGATTCTTCCAATCTGAGAACATGGTATATCTCTCCTTCTATTTGTATCATCTTTAATTTCTTTCATCAGTGTCTTATAATTTTTGCATACAAGTCTTTTCTGCCCTAAAGTAGGTTTATTCCTAGATATTTTATTCTTTTTGTTGCAATGGTGAATGGGAGTGTCTTCTTGATTTCACTTTCAGATTTTTCACCATTAGTGTATAGGAATGCCAGAGATTTCTGTGCATTAATTTTGTATCCTGCCATTTTACCAAATTCATAGATTAGCTCTAGTATTTTTCTGGGAGCATCTTTAGGAATCTCTGTATATAGTATTATGTCATCTGCAAACAGTGACAGATTTACTACTTCTTTTCTGATTTGGATTCATTTATTTCCTTTTCTTCTCTGATTGCTGTGGCTAAAACTTCCAAAACAATGTTGAATAAGAGTGGTGAGAGTGGGCAACCTTGTCTTGTTCCTGATCTTAGTGGAAATGCTTTCAGTTTTTCACCATTGAGCATGATGTTGGCTGTGTGTTTGTCATATATGGCCTTTATTATGTTGAGGAAAATTCCTTCAATGCCTACATTCTAGAGGGTTTTTATCATAAATCGGTGTTGAATTTTCTTGAAAGTTTCTCTGCATCTATTGAAATGATCATATGGTTTTTCTCCTTCAATTTGTTAATATGGTTTATCACATTGATTTATTTGCATATATTGAAGAATCCTTGCATTCCTGGAATAAACCCCACTTGATCATGGTGCATGATCCTCTTAATGTGCTGTTGGATTCTGTTTGCTAGTATTTTGTTGAGGATTTTTGCATCTATGTTCATCAGAGATATTGACCTGTAGATTTCTTTCTTTGTAACATCTTTTTCTGGTTTTGGTATCAGGGTGATGGTGGCCTCATAGAATGAGTTTGGGAGTGTTCCTCCCTCTGCTATATTTTGGAAGAGTTTGAGAATGACAGGTGTTAGGTTTTCTCTAAATGTTTGATAGAATTTGCCTGTGAAGCCATCTGGTCCAGGGCTTTTTTTTGTTGGAAGATTTATAATCACAGTTTCAATTTCAGTGCTGGTGATTGGTCTGTTCACATTTTCTATTTCTACCTGATTTAGTCTTGGCAGCTTGTGCATTTCTAAGAATTTGTCCATTTCTTCCAGGTTGTCTATATTATTGGCATAGAGTTGCTTGTAGTAACCTCTCATGCTCTTTTGTATTTCTGCAGTGTCAGTTGTTACTTCTTTTTCATTTCTAATTCTATTGATTTGAGTCTTCTCCCTTTTTTTCATGATGAGTCTGGCTAATGGTTTATCAAATTTCTTTATCTTCTCAAAGAACCAGCTTTTAGATTTATTGATCTTTGCTCTCATTTCTGTCATTTCTTTCTCATTTATTTTTGATCAGATTTTTATGATTTCTTTCATTCTGCTACCTTTGTGGTTTTTTGTTCTTCTCTCTCGAATAGCTTTAGGTACAAGGTTACGTTGTTTATTCAAGATGCTTCTTGTTTCCTAAGGTAGGATTGAATTGCTAAAATCTTCCCTCTTAGTACTGTTTTTGCTGCATCCCATAGGTTTTGGGTCGTTTTGTCTCCATTGTCATTTGTTTCTAGGTATTTTTTGACTTCCTCTTTGATTTCTTCAGTGATCACTTCGTTATTAAGTAGTGTATTGTTTAGCCTCCATGTATGTTTATTTTTTACAAATCTTTTCCTGTAATTGATATCTAGCCTCATAGTGTTGTGGTCAGAAAAGATACTTGATAAATTTCAATTTCTTAAATTTACCAAGGCTTGATTTGTGACCCAAGATATGATCTATCCTGGAGAATGTTCTTGAGAAAGTTCTTGAGCACTTGAGAAAAATGTGTATTCTGTAGTTTTTGGATGGAATGTCCTGTATATATCAATTAAGTTCATCTTATTTAATATATCATTTAAAGCTTATGTTTCCTTATTTATTTTCATTTTGGATGATCTGTCCATTGGTGAAAGTGAGGTGGTAAAGTTCCCTACTCTGAATGTGTTACTGCCGATTTCCCCTTTTATGGCTGTTAGTATTTGCCTTATGTATTGAGGTGCTCCTATGTTGGGTGCATAAATATTTTCAATTGTTATATCTTCTTCTTGGATCGATCCCTTGATCATTATGTAGTGTCCATCTTTGTCTCTTCTAATAGCCTGCATTTTAAAGTCTATTTTTTCTGATATGAGAATTGCTACTCCAGCTTTCTTTTGGTTTGCAATTTCATGGAATATATTTTTCCATCTCCTCACTTCAGTCTGTATGTGTCTCTAGGTCTGAAGTGGGTCTCTTGTAGACAGCATATATATGGGTCTTGTTTTTGTATCCATTCAGCCAGTCTGTTTCTTTTGGTGGGAGCATTTAATCCATTTACATTTAAGATAATCATCGATATCTATGTTCCTATTCCCATTTCCTTAATTGTTTTGCGTTTATTATTGTAGATCTTTTCCTTCTCTTGTGTTTCTTGCCTAGAGAAGATCCTTTAGCATTTGTTGTAAAGCTGGTTTGGTGGTGCTGAACTCTCTCAGCTTTTGCTTGTCTGTAAAGGTTTTAATTTCTCCATCAAATCTAAATGAGATCCTTGCTGGGTAGACCTATCTTGGTTGTAGGTTTCTCTCCTACATCACTTTAAATATGTTCTGCCAGTCCCTTCTGGCTTGCAGAGGTTTTTTCTAAAAGATCAGCTGTTAACCTTATGGCGATTCCCTTGTGTGTTATTTTTTGTTTTTCCCTTGCTGCTTTTAATATATTTTCTTTGTACTTAATTTTTGACAGTTTGATTAATATGTGCTTCATGTGTTTTTCCTTGGATTTATCCTGTATGGGACTTTCTGTGCTTCCTTGATCTGACTATTTCCTTTCTCATGTTAGTTAAGTTTTCAACTATAATCTCTTCAAATATTTTCTCAGTCCCTTTCTTTTTCTCTTCTTCTTCTAGAACCCTTATAATTTGAATGTTGGTGAATTTAATATTGTCCCAGAGGTCTCTAAGGCTGTGCTCAGTTCTTTTCATTCTTTTTTCTTAATTCTGATGTGCAGTAGTTATTTCCACTATTTTATTTTCCAGGTCACCTATCCGTTCTTCTGCCTCAGTTATCCTCCTATTGATCCCTTCTAGAGTACTTTTACTTTCATTTATTGTGTTGTTCATCATTGCTTGCTTACTCTTTCGTTCTTCTAAATCTTTGTTAATTGTTCCTTGCATTTTCTCTATTCTATTTCCAAAATTTTGGGTCATCTTTACTATCATTACTTTGAATTCTTTTTCAGGTAGACTGCCTATTTCCTCTTCATTTGTTAGGTCTGGTGGGTTTTTACCTTGCTCCTTCATCTGCTGTGTATTTTTCTGTCTTCTCATTTTGCTTATCTTACTGTGTTTGGGGTCTCCTTTTTGCAGGCTGCAGGTTCGTATTTCCTGTTGTTTTTCGTGTCTGTCCCCAGTGGCTAATGTTTCTTCAGTGAGTTGTGTAGGCTTCCTGGTGGAGGGGACTAATGCCTGTGTACTGCTGGATGAGGTTGGATCTTGTCTTTCTGGTGGGTAGGTCCATGTCTGGTGGTGTATTTTGGGGTGTCTCTGGACTTATTATGATTTTAGGGAGCCTCTCTGCTAATGAAAGGGGTCATCTCTTGTCTTGCTAGTTGTTTGGCATAGGGTGTCCAGCACTGTAGCTTGCTGTTCATTGAGTGAATCTGGGTGTTGGGTTTGAGTAGGAGATCTCTGGGAGATTTTCGCCATTTGATATTACATGGAGCTGGGAGGTCTGTTGTGGTCCAGTGTCCTGAAGTTGTGTCTCCCACCTCAGAGGCACAGCACTGACTCCTGGCTGCAGCACCAAGAGCCTTTTATCCACACAGCTCAGAATATAAGGGAGATAAAGTAGAAAGAAAGAAAGAAAGAAAGAGGGTAAAAGAAAATAAACTAAAGTAAGGTAAAGTAAAATAAAGTTATTAAAATAAAAAATATTTATTATGAAAAATGTTTTTATAAAATAAAAACAAAAACCAAAAAAAACAGACGGATAGAACTTTAGGACAAATGGTGAAAGCAAAGCTATACAGACAAAATCTAATACAGAAGCATACACATACACACTCACAAATAGAGGAAAAGGGGAAAAATAATAAATCTTGCTCTCAAAGTCCACCTCCTCTATTTGGGATAATTCATTGTCTATTCATGTATTCCACAGATGCAGGGTGCATCAGTTTGTTTGTGGAGATTCAATCTGCTGCTCCTGAGGCTACTGTGAGAGATTTCCCTTTCTCTTCTTTATTTGCACAGCTCCTGAGGCTCAGCTTTCGATTTGGCCCCGCCTCTGTGTGTAGGTCACTGGAGGGCATCTGTTCTTCGCTCAGACAGGACTGGGTTAAGGGAGCTGCTCATTCAGGGGCTGTGGCTCATTCAGGCCAGGAGGGAGGGAGGGGCACGATGCAGGCCTAACCTGCAGAGGCAGAGGTCGGCATGACTTTGCACCAGCCTGAGGCATGTCGTGCGTTCTCCCGGGGAAGTTGTCCCTGGATCCCGGGACCATGGCAGTGGCAGGCTGCACAGGCTCCCTGGAAGGGAGGTGCTGAGAGTGACCTTTGCTTGCACACAGGCTTCTTGTTGGCAGCAGCAGTAACCTTAGCGTCTCATGCCCGTCTCTGTGTTCTGCACTGTTAACCATGGCTCGTGCCCATCTCTGGAGCTCCTTTAAGCAGCACTCTTAATCCCCTCTCCTCATGCATCAGGAAACAAAGAGGGAAGAAAAATTCTCTTGCCTCTTCGGCAGGTCCAGATTTTTCCCCAGACTCCCTCCCAGCGAGGCATGGTGCAATAACCTCTTCAGGCTGTGTTCATTCCCCCCAGTCCTCTCCCTGCACTCCAACTGAAGCCCGATCCTCAGCTCACAGCCCTGCCCAACCCCCCACCCGGCGTGTGAGCAGACAAGCCTCTCCGGCTATTGCGTGCTGGTCGGCATTGTTCCTCTGTGTGGGAATCTCTCCGCTTTGCTGTCTGCACCCCATTCCTGTGCGCTCCTCCACGGATCTGAAGCTTCCCGCCTCTGCCACCTGCAGTCTCTGCCCGGGAAGGCACTTCCTATTGTATGGAAACATTTCCTCCTTCACAGCTCCCTCTCACTGGTGCAGGTCCCGTCCCTATTCTTTTGTCTCTGTATATTCATTTTTCTTTTGCCCTACCCAGGTACGAGTGGATTTTCTTGTGTTTTGTGAAGTCTGAGGTCTTCTGCCAGGGTTCAGTAGGTGTTCTGTAGGAGTTGTTCCACATGTAGATGTATTTCTGATGTATCTATTGGGAGGAAGGCAATCTCCATGTCTTACTCTTCTGCCATCTTCCCCCTCTGTATAAAATTGTTTTATCCCTGAGGTATTTTATGTAAGCCCCATGTTAACCACAAAACAAACAAACAACAAAAACAGAATGGATTCAGGAAATAAAAGAAAAAGGGGAGAGGAAAAACAGAGCAAACTACAAGGGAAAATCACCAATGTAGAAAAGTAGGCCAAAATGGAGAGGAAAGTAATAAAATACCTAGGAATAAAACTACCTAAGAATGGGGGTGGATTCAACATGGCATACTAGGAGGATGCAGAATTCGCACCTCTGTACAACTAGGGCACCTAACACGCACCAGTGGGGTACCATGGACACCTAAGTGGATGGGAGGAACCTCCAGGAACCAGCTTGTGGGATTGTGGTACCCAGAATGGGGGTCAGGCCCGAGCTCCTGTGGTGGGAGCTACAAGTCTAAAACGTTGGACTAACAGATAAACTTAGACCACAGAGAATCAATAAGAGTGAGGCCTCTCAGAGGACCTCATCTCAGCACCAAGAACCAGCTCTATCCAACTGCCTGAAAACTCCAGTGCTGGACATCTCAGGCCAAACAACCAGTAAGACAAGAATACAGAAACACCCATCAAAAAAAAAATATGAAATGACAAAAAAATTTGCTACAGAAGAAGGAGCAAGGTAAATTTCTAAAAAACAAATAAATGAAGGTGAAATAGGCAGCCTACCTGAAAAAGAATTCAGATTAATCATAGTAAAGATGATCCAAAATCTCAGTAACAGAATGGAGAAAAGTACAAGAAACATTAAACAGGATCTAGAAGAAGTGAAGAGCAAACAAACAGTGATGAACAACATAATTACTGAAATTAAAGATACTCTAGAAGGAATCAATAACAGAATAACTGAGGCAGAAGAATGAATAAGTGACCTGGAAGACAAAATGGTGGAAATAACTGCCAGAGACTAGATTAAAGAGAAAAGAATGAAAAGAATTGAGGACAGTCTCAGAGACCTTTGGGAAAACATTAAAAGCACCAGCATTCTAATTATAGGGGTTCCAGATGAAGAAGATACAAAGAAAGGGTCTGAGAAAATATTTGAGGAGATTATAGTTGAAAACTTCCCTAACAAGGGAAAGGAAATAGTCAGTCATGTCCAGAATACACAGAGAATACCATACAGGATACACCCAAAGAGAAACAAGCTGAGACATATATTAAGCACATTATCAAAAATTAAATAAAAAGAAAAAATATTAAAAACAGCAAGGGAAAACAACAAATAATATGCAAGGGAATCACCATAAGGTTAACAGCTGATTTTTCAGCAGGAACTCTGAAAGGCAGAAGAGAGTGGAAGGACATGTTTAAAGTGATGAAAGGGAAACACCTACAACAGAGATTACTCTACCCAGCAAGGATTCATTCAGACTTGACAGACAAATTAAATCTTTACAGATAAGCAAAAGTTAGGAGAATTCAGCACCACCAAACCAGCTTTACAAGAAATGCTAAAGGAACTTCTCTAGGCAGGAAACACAAGAGAAGGAAAAGACCTACAATAACAAAAGAAATACAATCAAGAAAATGGTAATAGGAGCATACATATTGATAATTACTTAAATGTAAAAGGATTAATTGCTCCAACCAAAAGACATACACTGGTTGAATTGATAAAAAAACAGGACCCATACATATGCTGTCTACAAGAGACCCACTTCTGATGTAGGGACACATACAGACTGAAAGTGAGGGGATGGAAAAAGATATTCCATGCAAATGGAAATTGACAGAAAGTTGGAGTAGCAATTCTCATATCAGACAAAGTAGACTTCAAAATAAAGACTATTACAAGAGAGAAAGAGAGACAATACATAATGATTAGGGACCAATCCAAGAATAAGATGTAACAATTGTAAATATTTATGCACCCCATATAGGAACACCTCAATACATAAGGAAAATGTTAACAACCAAAAAAGGGGAAATTGGCAGTAACAAAATCATAGTATGTGACTTTAGCAACCCACTTTCACCAATGGACAGATGATCCAAAATGAAAATAAATAAGGAAACACAAGCTTAACATGACACATTAAAAAGATGGACTTAATTGAAATTTATAGGACATTCCATCCAAGAAAACAGAATACACTTTGTTCTCAAGAGCTCATGGAACATTCTCCAGGATAGATCATACCTTGGGTCACAATTCAAGCCTTCATAAATTTAAGAAAATTGAAATTGTATTAAGTATCTTTTCTGAAAACAATTCTGAAACCAGATAACAATTACAGGTAAGCAACTGTTAAAAATACAAACACATGAACGCTAAACAATATGCTACTAAATAACTAAGAGATCACTGAAGAAATAAAAGAGGAAATCATAAAAACCTAAAAACAAATGACAATGAAAACATGACGACCCAAAACCTATGGGATACAGGAAAAGCAGTTCTAAGAGGGAAGTTTATAGCAATACAATCCTACCTCAAGAAACAAGAAACATCTCAAATAAACAACATAAACTTACACCTAAAGTAATTAAGGAACAAAGAAAAAAACAAAAAGTAACCCAAAGTTAGCAGAAGGAAAGAAACCATAAAGATCAGATCAGAACTAAATTGAAAAGAACTGAAAGAAACAATAACAAAGATCAATAAAACTAAGAGCTGGTTCTTTGAGAAGATAAAATTAAAAAAACATTAGCCAGACTCATCAAGAAAAAAAGGGAGAAGGCTCAAATCAATAGAATTAGAAATGAAAAAGGATAAATAACAACTGACACTGCAGAAATACAAAGGATCATGAGAGATTATTACAAGCACCTATTTGCCAATAAAACTGACAACCTGGAAGAAATGGACAAATTCTTAGAAAAAGACAACCTTCTGAGACTGAAACAGGAAGTAGTAGAAAATATAAACAGACCCAAGAAGAGCACTGAAATTGAAACTGTAGTTAAAAATCTTCCAACAAACAAAAGCCCAGGACAAGATGGCTTCACAGGCGAATTCTATCAACCATTTACAGAAGAGATAATAGCTATCCTTCTCAAAATCTTCCAAAATATAGCAGAGAGAGGAACACCCCCAAACTCTTTCTGGGAGGCCACCATCACCCTGATGCCAAAACCAGACAAAGATGTCACAAGAAAAACTACAGGTCTCTGATGAATATAGATGCAAAAATCCTCAGCAAAATACTAGCAAACTGAATCCATCAGCACATTAAAAGGATCATACACCATGATCAAGTGGATTTTATCCCAGAAATGCAAGGATTCTTCAATATATGCAAATCAATCAATGTGAGACACCATATTAAAAAATTGAAGTAAAAAACATATGATCTTCTCAATAGATGCAGGAAAACTTTTGACAAATTTCAACACCCATTTATGATAAAAACTCTCCAGAAAGTAGGTATAGATGGAACCTACCATAATATAATAAAGGTCATATATGACAAGCCCATAGCCAACATCATTCTCAATGGTGAAAAAATGAAACCATTTCCTCTAAGATCAGGAACAGGACAAGGTTGCCCACTTTCACCACTAATATTCAACATACTCTTGGAAGTTTTAGACACAGCTATCAGAAAATAAAGAGAAATAAGAGGAATCCAACTCGGAAAAGAAGAAGTAAATCTGTCACTGTTTGCAGATGACATGATACTATAGAGAGAGAATCCTAAAGATGCTACCAGAAAACTACTAGTGCTTATCAGTGAATTTGGTAGTGTAGCAGGATATAGAATTGATGCACAGAAATCTCTTGCATTCCTATACACTAATGATGAAAACACTGAAAGTGAAATTAAGGATACACTTCCATTTACATTGCAAAAAAAAGAATAAAATACCTAGGAATAAACCTACCTAAGGAGACAAAAGACATGTATGCAGAAAACTATAAGACACTGATGAAAGAAATTAAAGAGGATACAAACAGATGGAGAGAAATACCGTGTTTTGGATTGGAAGCATCAACATTGTGGAAATGACTATACTACCCAAAGCAATCTACATATTCAGTGAAATCCCTATCACACTACCAATGACATTTTTACAGAACTAGAATTTTAAAAATTCACAGTTTGTATGGAAACACCTAAGACCCCGAAGAGACAAAGCAATCTTGAGAAAGAAAAATGGAGCTGGAGAAATCAGGCTCCCAGACTTCAGACAATACTACAGAGCTAGAGTGATCAAGACAGTATAGTACTGGCATAAATACAGAGATATAGATCCATGGAACAAGATAGAAAGCCCAGATATAAACCCATGCACATAAGATCACCTTATCTTTCATAAAGCAGGCAAGAGTATATAATGCAGGAAAGACAGCCTCTTCAATAAATTTTGCTTGGAAAACTGGACAGCTACATGTAAAAGAATGAAATTACAACACTTCTTAACACCATACACAAAAATAAACTCAAAATGGATTTAGGACCTAAATGTAAGGCCCGACACTATAAACCTCTTAGAGGAAAACATATGCAGAACACTCTATGACATAAATCACAGCAAGGTCCTTTTTGACCCACCTCCTAGAGAAATGGAAATAAAGACAAAATTAAACAAATGGGACCTAATGAATCTTAAAAGCTTTTGCACAGTGAAGGAAACCTTGAACAAGACAAAAAGACAACCCTCAGCATGGGAGAAGATATTTGCAAACAAGGCAACTTACAAAGGATTAATCTCCATAATATACAAACAGTTCATGTAGCTCAATATCAAAAATACAAAAAACCCAATCCAAAAATGGGCAGAAGACCTAGATAGACATTTCTCCAAAGAAGACATACAGATTGCCAACAACCACATGAAAAAATGCTCAACATCGCTTATCATTAGAGAAATCCAAATCAAAACTACAATGAGATATGGGAACATATGTATATGTATAACTGATTCACTTTGTTATAAATCAGAAACTAACACACAATTGTAAAGCAATTATACTCCAATAAAGATGTTAAAAAAAACACCAATGACAAAATAAAAAAAAAGAAATAACAAATGTTGGTGAGGATGTGGATAAAAGGGAATCTGTGGACTGTTGAAGGGATATAAATTAGTGCAGTTACTATGGAAAATAGTTTGGAGCAACCTCAAAATACTAAAAATAGACTCTCATGGTCCAGTGATCCCACTTCTGGGTAAATAATAAAAGAAAATGAGAATAGGACAGGATATTAAAGACATATCTTCAAAAAAACCCCAAAATTCTACCATGAAGTATCACCTCACACTGGTCAGAATGGCCATCATTAAAAAATCTACAAACACTAAATGCTGGAGAGGATGTGGACAAAAGGGAACCCTCTTGCACTGTTGGTGGGTATGTAAACTCATACAGCCTCTGTGGATAACAGTATGGAGGTTCCTTAAAATCTAAAAACAGAACTACCATATGACCCAGCAGTCCAACTACTGGGCATATACCCAGAGAAAACCATAATTCAAAAAGAGTCATGTACCATAATGTTCATTTCAACACTATTTACAATAGCCAGGACATGGAAGCAACCCAAGTGTCCATCAACAGATGAATGGATAAAGAAGATGTGGCACATATATACAATTAAATATTACTCAGCAATAAAAAGAAACGAAATTGAGGTCTTTGTAGTGAGGTAGATGGACCTGGAGTCTGTCATACAGAGTGAAATAAGTCAGAAAGAGAAAAACAAATAATGTATGCTAACACATATATATGGAACCTAAAAAAATATATATGATTCTGAAGAACCTAGGGGCAGGACAGGAATAAAGATGCAGATGTAGAGAATGGACTTGACACGGGGAGGGGGAAAGGTAAGCTGGGACAAAGTGAGAGTGTGGCATGGACTTATGTATTCTACCACATGTAAAATAGATAGCTAGTGGGAAGCAGCCGCATAGCACAGGGAGATCAGGTCAGTGCTTTCTGATCACCTAAAGTGGTGGGATAGGGAGAATGGGATGGAGATGCAAGAGGGAGGAGGTATGGGGATATATTTATATATATAGCTGATTCACTTTGTTATAAAGCAGAAACTAACACACCATTGTAAAGCAATTATTCTCCAATAAAGCTGTTTACAAAAAAGTTTTTATGTGCCTGTGTATATATTTGTTTATATATATAAATACACACACACACACACACACACACACACACACACACACACATATATATCAATAATTACTTTAAGTGCAAATGGATTGAATTAAGAAGTCAAATGTCACACAGTGGCTAGGTGGATAAAATACCGTGACCCAACTATATGCTGCCTACAGGAGACTGATTTCAGCTTTATGGCCACACATAGGCTCAAAATGAAGGTATAGGATAAGATAGTCCATGCAGGTGGAAGCAACATGAAAGCAGCTTTCACCAAACTTATGTAAGACAAACTTATTTAAGCCCAAAATGGCAACAAGTTATAAAGGATGTCATTATATAATGATACATGGTCAATATATTATCAGGAACATATAAAAATCATAAATATATATGCAGCCAATAGTCAAGACCCAAATTACACTAAGCAAATACTAAGTATGAAGGGAAAAATAGAAAACAACACAGTAATAAGAGGGGAAATCAATATCTCACCTTCAGGAATGGATCAGCCAGACAGTAAATCTACAAGGAAATGTTCCACCTGAATAATGCATTAGACAAAATGGACCTTACAGGCATATATAGAACATTCTTTCTAACAGCAGAAGAATATACTTTCTTCTCAAGTGCACATGGAACATTCTATGGAATGGATCATATATAAGACAGAAAACAGTTCTTAGCAAACTTAAGAAGATCGATATACCAATTTTCTTTTATAAACAGAATGGTATGAAACTAGAAATCAATAACAGGAGAAAAGCTGAAAAATCTAAACATATGTGAAAACTAAACAACATATGTCTGAACAACCAATGGGTTGAATAAGAACTTAAATAGAACTTTTTTTTAATCCAAAACAAATGATATTTGAAAAACAACATAACCAATTTTGTGGAATGCTGCAAAAGCAGTTCTGAAAGGAAAGATATATCTTCTGATGTATGCATATATTAAGCATTTAGAAAGATCTCAAATAAGCAATTGAATTTTAAACCTCAAGGAAGTAGAAAAAGAAAAATAAATTAAGCCCAAAGTTAGCAGAGTAAGGAAATAATAAAGATCAGAGTGGAAATAAATTGAGAAGCCAGAAAAAAATAGAAAAGATTGACAAAACTAAGAAGTTTTTGAAAAGATAAACAAAATTGAGAAACATTTGGGTAGACTACCAAGAAAAATGAGCAGACTCAAATAAAATCTGAATTTAAAAAGGAGACATTACAACTGATACTACAGAAATGCATAGGGTCATAAGACACTACTATGAACAATTATATGTCAACAAATTAGATAACTTAGTAGAAATGAATATATTCATAGAAACAAAGAACCTCCAAAACTGAATCAGGAAGAAAAAGAAAAGCAAAAAAGACAAATAATTACTAAATGTATTGAATCAGTAATCAAAAACCTCAACACAGAAAACCTCAGGACAAGACAGCTTCACTGGTGAACTCAACCAAACACTTAAAGAAAAATTAATGCCAATCTTTTTCAAACTCTTCTGAAAAAATAAATGAGAGAACACATCCAAACTAATTATTTGAGGCCAGAATTACTCTTCTACCAAGGCCAAATAAGAACATTATAAGAAAGAAAACTATAGACCAATATAACTGATGGGTATTGATGCAAAAATTCTCAACAAAATATTGGCAAACTGAATTTTAAAACACATTAAAAGGGCCATGACCAAATGTGATTTATCCCTGAGGTACAAGAATGGTTCAACAAAGGCAAATCAATAAATGTGATGCATCATATTGATAGAGTGAAAGATAAAGTCGCATGATCATCTCAATAGATGCAGAAAAAGCATTTGGTAAATGCATCATCCTTTCATGATAAAGACACTCAACAAATTGATTATAGAATGAAAATGTCTCAACATTACGAAGGCCAAATACCAGAAACCCACAGGTAACATTATACTCAATGGTGAAAAATTGAAAGCTTTTCCTCTAAGATCAGGAGCAAGACAAGGATGCAACTCTCACCACTTTTATTCATATAGTACTGGAAGACCCAGCTACAGCAATTAGGCAAGACAAAGAAACAAAAAGCTTCTAAATAGCAAAGTAAGAAGTAGAATTGTCTGTATTTGCAGAAGATTCAATTTATTATAGAAAATCACAAAGCCTCAAAGGAAAAAAATGTTTTAATTACTAAAGGAATTCAGTAACGTTGCAGCATATAAAATCAACCTCTGGAAATCAGCTGCATTTCTATGCAATTACAATAAAACATGAGAAAGAAATAAAGAAAACTATCCCAGGGGGCTTGAAATGCTGGAATAGGAAAATCCTGAGCTCACATCTTCTCACAGACACACCAAATCTACAACTACATATAAAAAAAAATAATCTTGGAGAATGACCAGAAGACTAGTAGATTAGACTTTCTACAGCTAAGGATATATTTAAAATGCCATTTTGAAATGGTTAAGAGCACAGAGATGAGGTCTACTCAGAGCTCAAACCCTGGTGCAGCAACAAAAGCAGGAGGGATAACACAACCCTGAAGATCGCCCCTGAGGAGAAAGATGTCCAAACTTCAGGGGATCTGCATTGGGAAGTTGAGTCATTGGGATCTGCACAGTGGACCTGCACCAGGAAGATGAGCCTTGTCTGGTTTTGAAAACCAGTCCCAAGGTTGCAATTTTTTTATATACTCTCCTTCCCCATAGATGGTCTGGCACTGGCAGGTGCCATTTCTGTCACTCTCCATCTACATAGTTAATAACATGCACTGGCATTCCCTTGCAGACCAGCCCTGCCCACTCTCACTGGCCTCTCTGAAGCAGCAGTTCCCCACACGACCTGAGGGACTGCCTCACCTGGCACCAGCAGCAACTCCAACCAGCTACTGCCCTTAAACACCTGATGGGCCATCTAGAATGGCACCACTGATCTTCCAAAGATGCTACTGCCCCATCCTACCTGATGCTCAGCCCCAGTCTGCACCAGCATCCTTCCAAAATGGTTCCTACAACCTTGCCCCCCAGTGCGCCAGAAACAGTTATGGCCACATCTTGTGGCCAGCAAGTTTGGGGTCCAACACTGCCCATCAGTATGCCACAGCACTTGAGGTCCAACCACAACAGGAGGGCGCACACAGCCCACACAGTGGATATCCCTGGAGCACCTAGCTCTGGTGACCAGGGGTGTTGTGCCACTGAGCCCCAAATGACACCTTCAACATAAGGACACTCTTTCAAGACCATAAGTTATAGCTGATCTATATAATACATACAAACAAACACAGAACTATACAAAATGAGGAGACAGAGGAATACCTTCCAAACAAAACAAACAAACAGAACCTAAGACAAAAAAACTAAAGAAAAAGGAGGTAAGCAATTTACCAAATAAAGAGTTCAAAGAAATAGTCATAAAGATGGTAACCAAACTCAGGAGAGAAATGGATTAATTCAGTGAGAACTTTTAAAAAAGAGAAAATATTGAAAAGAAAGAATCAGAACTGAAGAATGCAATAACTAAAATGAAAAATATGAAAGAATCAACAACAGATAGAGGATGCAGAAGAATGGATCAGTGATCTCAAAGAGAGGACAGTGGAAATCACCCAACTGGAAAAGAAAAAAGTGTTTTGAAAGGAGTATTACTTAAGGGACCTCTGAGATAACATCAAACATACCAATCTTCACATTATAGGGGTCCCAGAAGGAGAAGAGAGAGAAAGAGACAGAAAACAAGCACCAATAGAGAACAAAGGATCATGAGTTTGCCACAAACAATTATAAGCCAACAAATTGAACAACCTATAAGAAATGGATAAATTCCTAGAAACATACAAACTTCCAAGACTGAATCAGGAAGAAAAAGAAAATCTGAACAGACAAATCACTAATAAGGAAATTGAATTAGTAATTTAAAAAATCCCAATGAACAGAAGTCCAAGATTAGATGGACAACCTCACAGGAGAATTCTACCGAACATTTAAAGAAAAGTTAACACCTATCCTTCTTAAACTATTCCCAAAAATTGAACAGGAAGGAACACTTTCAAACTCATTCTACAAGGCCACCATTGTGCTGAAACCAAAACCAGATAAGAATGTAACAAAAAAAAATTATAGGTCAATATCCCTGATGAACAAAGATACAAAAGTCCTCAACAAATTGTTAGGAAACAAAATTCAACCATGAATTCAAAGGATCATACACCGTGGTCAAGTGGGATTTATTCTAGGGATTCAAACATGGTTTACCATCTGCAAATCACTCTCTGTGATACACCCCATTAACAAAATTAAGTATAAAAATCATACGCTCATCTCAATAGATGCAGAAAAAGCATTTGACAAAATTCAACATCCTTTTATGATAAAAAATCTCAAAAAATGGTTATGGAAGGAATGTATCTTAATATAATAAAAGCCATATATGGCAAAGTCACAGCTAATATAATAATGGTGAAATGTTGGAAGCCTTTCCTCTAAGATCAGGAACAAGACAAGGATGCCCACTCTTGACACTTTTATTCATCATAGTGTGGGAAGTCCTAGCCACAACAGTCAGGCAAAAAAAAAAAAAAAAAAGAGAGAGAGAGAGAGATAAAAGTGATCCAAATTAGAAAGGAAAAAGTAAAACTGTCATTATTTGCATATGACATGATACTATATATAGAAAACCCTAAAGACTTCACCAAAAACAAAATGAGAAGTAAAAAATGAATTGGTGAAGTTGCAAGATACAAAATCATTATACAGAAATCTGTTGTATTTCTATATACTAATAATGAACTATGAGAAAGAGAAATTAAGAAAACAATCCCATTTACAATTGCATGAAAAAGAATAAAACACCTAGGAATAAATGTAACCAAGGAGGTAAAAATCCATACTCTGAAAACACTAAGACACTGATGAGTGAAACTGAAGATATCACAAATAAGTGGGAAGATATACTCATGTATTGGAGGAATTAATACTATTAAAATGTCTGTAGTACCCAAAGAAATGTACAGATTCAATGCAATTTCTGCAAAATATAATGGCAATTTTCATGGAACTGGAAAAACTAATCATAAAATAGGTATTAAAACACAAAAGTCCCTGAATAGCCTAAGCAATCTTGAAAAAGAACATGTCATTCTATCTGATTTCAAACTATACTACAAAGCTATAATATTTGAAACAGTATGGCACAAAACACATAGATCAATGGACTGTAATAGAGAATGCAGGAATAAGCACATCCTTATATGGTCATTCAATTTACAACAAAGGACCCAAGAATATACAGTGAGGAAATATAGTCTCTAAACTAAATAGTGTTGGACAAACTGGACAGCTACATGCAAAAAAATAAACCTGGAACAATTCTTACACCATATATAAAAATAAGCTCAAAAGGGATTAAAGACTTAAGTGTAAGACTGTAACCATAAAACACCTAGAAGAAAACATAGCCAGTATGTTTTTTGACGTCAGTCTTAACAATATTCTTTTGGAACTGTCATCTCAGTCAAGGGAAACAAAAGCAAAAATAAACAAATGAGATCACATCAAACTAAAAAGTTTTGAACAGCAAAGGGAACCATCAACAAAACAAAAAGGCAACCTACCTAGTGGGAGAAGGTATTTGCAATTGATATATCCAAAAAGGGGTCAATTTCCAAAATATATAAAGAACTCATAAAACTCAATATCAAAAAACAAACACAAAACAACCAATCTGATTTAAAATGCACAGAGGAACTGAACAGACATTTTTCCAAGGAAGAATTACAGATGGCCAACAGACACATGAAAAGATGATCAACATCACCAATATTCAGGAAAATGCAAATCACAAATACAATGAGATATCACCCCATACTTATCACAGTGGCTATTATGAAATAGACAACAAAAACCAAGTTTTGGCCAGGTTGTGAATAAAAGTGAAGGCTCATGCAGTGTTGGTGGAAATGTAAATTGGTGCAGCCATTATGGAAAACAGTATGGAGGTTCCTCAAAAACTTAAAAATAGAACTACCATATAATCCAGCAATTCCACTTCTGGGTATTTATTAAAAGAAAATTAAAACACTGATCAAAAGATATATAAATTCATATGTTTATTGACAGCATCACTTACCACAGCCAAGATATGGAAGCAACCTAAGTGTTCAACAGTAGGTGAATAAATAATGAAGATGTGGTATGTGTGTATGTGTTTGTATATCTATCTATCTATCTACCTATCTATATCTATATATCTATACATATATAACAATATTACTTGGCCATTAAAATGAATGAGACATTGTCATTTATGTCAACATGGATGGACCTAGAGGAAATAAGTGAAGTAAGTCATATAAGTCAGACAGAGAAAGACAAATATTATATAATTTTAGTCATATGTGGAATCTAAGAATCAAAACAAACAGAAACAGACTCATAGATACAGAGAACAAACATGTTCATCAGAGGGGAGGGATGGGGCATTGAATGAAATGGGTGAGAGGGATTAAGAGGCACAAACTTCCAGTTATAAAATTAATAAGTTGTGGTGATGTAATGCACAGCATAGGGAATATAATCAATAATATTGCAATATTTTCTTTCACCAGAAACTAATTTAATGTTGTATGTCAATTATACTTTCAGTAAAAATGATTTTTTAAAACTTTATACAAAGCTACAGTAATCAATCAGCATGGTATTTGTGTCAAGGATAAACACAGAGACCAATGGGATAAGATTGACGTCTAGAAAAATGAGCAGTAACAAGTAAGTAACAAATGAAAAATAACAAGTGTTGGAGAGAGTATGGGGAAATTGGAGCCCTCATACATTGGTGATGGAAACGTAAAATGGTACAGCTGCTGTGGAAAATAGTTTGTCAGAGAATGACAAATAGTATATGACCTTATTTGTATAATGTAAAAAAACAAAACTCTTAGAAACAGAGTAGATTGGTGGTTGTCAGGATCTGGGGTGTGGGGGAAATGAGGGGAGGTTTGTCAAAGGGTACAAACTTCCAGTTAGAAGATGAATACGTTCTAGGGATCTAATGTATAGCATGGTGATTGTAGTTTATAATAATATATACTTGAAAGCTGCTAAGAGAAAGTTGCTAAGAGAGAACATCTTAAATGTTCTCATGACAAAAAAGAAATGGTCATTACATGATGTGACAGAGATAATAGCTAGTGCTAAGGTGGTAATCATTTTGAAATATAAGGGTATAAAACCAATATGTTGTACACCTCATAATAAAGCTAGTGAAAAAGAGGATGCCGAAACAAGATATGGACTGGGAGAAAATATATGCAAACCATATTTACAGAATATAGAAAGCTCTCTGAAAACTCAACAGTAAAATATTAAACAAACAGTCCAATTAGAAACTGGGCAAAAGACATAAAAGGACCTTTCATCATAGAAGACATACAGTTATCAAATAAGAATATGGAAATATTTTTAATATTGTTAGCTATTAAGGAAATGCAAATTAAGACTATGATTAGGTATCCCGATACACCTATTAGAACAGCCAAAATTCAAAATATTGACAATACCAAATGCTGAGGAAGATATGGGGAAACTAGATCTCTTGTAAATTGCTGGTGGGAATGTAAAATTGTACAGTCACTCTGGAAATTAGTTTATCAGTTTCTTTAAAGTAAATATATACTTACGCTATGACCCAGCAATTGTACTCCTTGGCATTTATCCTGGAGAAATGAAAACTTTTGTCCACAAAAAGCCTGTATAAGTGTGTCCATAGCAGCTTTATTTGTAATAACCCCAAACTGGTATCAACCCAATTAATTTTGTGTTAGGGAGTGGACTAGTTTCATTATTTTGCATGTAGCTGTCCAGTTTTCACAACATGATTTATTGAAAAGACAGCACTTGCCCAATTGTATATTTACCTCCTTTATTGTAAATTAATTGACCACATAAGGGTGGGCTTATTTATGGGTTCTCTATTTTGTTCCATTGGTCTATGTGATTATTTTTCTGCCAATATCATACTGTTTTGATTACTATAGCTTTGTAATATAGTTCGAAATCAGGGAAAGTGATTTCTTAAGGTTTGTTCTTCTCAAGATGGCTTTAGCTATTCAGGGTCTTTTGTGGTTCTATACAAATGTTAAAATTGTTTGTTGTTTCTGTAAAAGATACTATTGGAATTTTGATAGGGATGGCATTCAACTTGCATATTGCTTTGGGTAAAATAGAAATTTTAACAATATTAATTCTTCCAATCCAAGAGCACAGAATATCTTTCCATTTATTTGTGTCTTCAATTTCTTTCATTCATGACATAGATTTCAGTGCACAGGTCTTTCCCCTCCTTGGTTAAATTTATTCCTAGGTATTTTATTCTTTTTTATGAGATTGTAATTGTATTTTTTCTTAATTTCCCCTTCTGATATTTTGTTGTTAGTGTATAGAAATGCAGCTAATTTTTGTACATTGGTTTAGTACTCTGCCACTTTCCTGAATTTGTTGATTATTCTAACAGTTTTAATGGAAAATTTTTGGGATTTCTCTATATAGAACCATGTCATCTGCAAATAGCGACAATTTTACATCTTCCTTTACAACTTGATGCCTTTTTTTCTTACCTAATTGCTATAGCAAGGACTTCCAATACTATGTAGAATAACAGTGGGAAGAGAGGACATCCGTGTGTTGTTCCTGATCTTGGAGGAACAGTTACAGCTTTTCACCATTGAGTATGATGTTAGCTATGGTCTAGTCATATGTAGCTTTTATAATGTTAAGGTACATTCCCTCTATACCCACTTTGTTGATAATTTTTACCATAAATGAATGTTGAATTTTGTCAAATTATTTTACTGCATCTATTGAGATGATCATATGACTTTTATCATTCATTTTGCTAACGTGGTATATCACACTGATTGATTGACATATGTTGAAACATCATTGCATCCGTGGAATAAATTAACATTGATTATGGTGTATGATCCTTTGAATGTATGGTTTAATGTGGTTAGCTAATATTTTGTTGATTATTTTTGCATCTACATTCATCAGAGATATTAGCCTGTAATTTTATTTTTTGGTGTGTGATACCACACACAAAAAACTAGATACCTTGTCTGGTTTTGGTATCAGGGGAATGCTGACCTCATAATAATGAGTTTGAAAGTGTTCCCTCCTCTTCATTTTTGAAGACTTCGAGAATTTACACGTTTGGTAGGAAACACCAGTGAAGCCATCTTGCCCTGGACTTTTGTTTGCTGAGAGGCTTTTCATTACTGATTCAATCTCCTTATAAATCAGTATATTTATATTCTATTTCTTCCTGATTCAGTCATGAAGATTATGTTTCTAAGAATGTATCCATATCTTCTAGGTTGTCCAGTTTGTTGACTTATAGCTGTTCATAATATTCTCTTATAATCTTCTGTATTGCTGTGATATCCATTGTAATTTCTCCTCTTTTCTGGTCTTATTTATCTGAGCCTTCTATCTTTTTTCTTAGTAAGTCTGGCTATAGAGTTATCTATTTTGTTTAGCTTTTCAAAAAACAGTTCATAGTTTTATTGATCTTTTCTATTCTCTTTTTAGGCTCTATTTCATTTATATCAGCTCTACTTTTTATTATTTCCTTCCTCCACTAACATTGGACTTCATTTGCTCTTTTTTTTTCTCAAGTTCTTTAGGTCTAAAGTTAGATTATTTATTTGAGATTTTTCTTGTTTCTTGGGGTAGTCCTGTATTTCAACAAACTTCCCTCTAAGAACTGCTTTTGCTGCATCTAACAGATTTTGGTATGTCATTTGACCATTTTCATTTGTCTCTGGATACCTTTAGATTTCTCTTTTTTGCTACATTGTTCAGGCATGTTGTTAATCTCCACATATTGGTGGTTTTTTAAGCTTTTTTTCATATAATTGATTTCTAGTTTTATGCCACAGTTGTCCCAAAAGATGCATGATATGATTTCAATCTTCTTGGGTTTATTAAGGCTTGTTTTGAGGCACAACGTGTGATATAACCTGGAGAATGTTCACTGTGTACGAGAATAATGTGTATTCTGCTGCTTTTGATAGAATGTTCTGCATATAACTATTAATTCAATCCATTCGAATGTGTCATTTAAGGCTGATGCTTACTTAATGATTTTCTGTCTGGATCCTTTATCCATTGATGTAAGTGGGATATTAAAGTCACCTTTTATTAATATATCAATGCCAATTTCTCCCTTTAGGTCAGTTAATATTTGCTTTATATACTGTGGTGCTCCTATGTTGGGTGCATATATATTTTAAAATGTTGTGTCTTCTTCTTTGACTTACTCCTTTATCATTATGCAATGCCCTTTTTGTCTTTTACTATGTCCTTGTTTAAAGTCTATTTTGTCTGAGATGAGTATACCTACATCACCTTTCTTTTCATTTCCAATGGCAAGATATATCTTTTTGCATCCCGTCACTTTTTTTATTTTATTAATTTACTTTTATTTGATTTTTAATTTTTGAGTGTGTGTTAGTTTCTGTTTTATAACAAAGTGAAACAGCTATACATATACATACATCCCCATATCTCCTCACCCTTGCATATCCCTCACACCCTCCCTATCCCACACCTACAGGTGGTCACAAAGCACAAAGATGATCTCCCTGTGCTATGTGCCTGCCTCCCACTAGCTATCTATTTTACATTTGGTAGTGCATATATGTACATGTCATTCTCTCACTTCATCCCAGCTTACCCATCCCCCACCTGTGTCCTCAAGTTAATTCTCTACATCTGTGTCTTTATTCCTGTCCTGCCCCTAGGTTCTTCAGAACAATTTTTTTTCTTTTAGAATATATATATATATATATATATATTAGCATAAGATATTTGTTTTTCTTTTTCTAACTTACTTCACTCTGTATGACACACACGAGGTCCATCCACCTCACTACAAATAACTCAGTTTCGTTTCTTTTTATGGCTGAGTAATATTCCATTATATATATGTGCCACATCTTCTTTACCCATTCATCTGTCGATGGACACATAGGTAACTTCTATGTCCTGGCTATTATAAGTAGAGCTGCAATTAACATTGTGGTACATGATACTTTTCGAATTATGGTTTTCTCACGGTATATGCCAAGTAGTTGGATTGCTGGGTTGTATGGTAGTTATATTTTTACTTTTTTTAGGAACATCCATACTGTTCTCCATAGTGGCTGTATCAATTTACATTCCCACCAACAGTGCAAGAGGGTTCCCTTTTATCCACACCCTCTCCAGCATTTATTGTTTCTAGGTTTTTTGATGATGGCCTTTCTGACTGGTGTGTGGTGATACCTGATCGTAGTTTTGATTTCAATTTCTCTAATGATTAGTGCTGTTGAGCATCTTTTCATTGTTTGTTGGCAATCTTTATGTCTTCTTTGGAGAAATGTCTATTTAGGTGTTCTGCCCATTTTTGAATTGGGTTGTTTGTTTTTTTTGATATTGAGCTGCATGAGCTGCTTGTAAATTTTGGAGATGAATCCTCTGTCAGTTGCATCATTTGCAAATATTTTCTCCCAATCTGAGGGTTGTTTTTTGTCTTGTTTATGGTTTCTTTTGCTTTGCAAAAGCTTTTAAGTTTCATTAGGTCCCATTTGTTTATTTTTCATTTTATTTCCATTTCTCTAGGAGGTGGGTCAAAAAGGATCTTGCTGTGATGGATGTCATAGAGTGTTCTGCCTATATTTTCCTCTAAGAGTTTTATAGTTTCTGGCCTTACATTTAGGTCTTTAATCCATTCTGAGTTTATTTTTGCGTATGGTATTAGGTAGTGTTCTAATTTCATTCTTTTACATGTAGCTGTCTAGTTTTCTCAGCACCACTTATTGAAGAGGCTGTCTTTTCTCCCTTGTATATTCTTGCCTCCTTTATCAAAGTTAAGGTGACCATATAAGCTTGGGTTTATCTCTGGGCTTCCTATCCTGTTCCATTGATCTATATTTCTGGTTTTGTGACAGTACCGTACTGTCTTGATTACTGTAGCTTTGTAGTGTAATCTGAAGTCAGCGAGCCTGATTCCACCATCTTCATTTTTCTTCCTCAAGATGGATTTGGCTATTCAGGGTCTTTTGTGTTTCCATACAACTTGTGAAATATTTTGTTGTAGCTCTGTGAAAACTGCCATTGGTAGTTTGATAGGGATTGCATTGAATCTGTAGATTACTTTAGGTAGTATAATCATTTTTACAATGTTGATTCTTCCAATCCAAGAACATGGTATATCTTTACATCTCATTGTCTCATCTTTAATTTCTTTCATCAATATCTTATAGTCTCCACCTACAGGTCTTTTGTCTGCTTTGGTAGCTTTATTCCTAGGTATTTTATTCTTTTTGCTGCATTGGTAAATGGGAGTGTTTCCTTAATTTCTCTTACAGATTTTTCATCATTAGTGTATAGGAGTGCAAGAGATTTCTGTGCATTAATGTTGCATCCTGCTACTTTACCAAATTCATTGATTAGCTCTAGTAGTTTTCTGGTAGCATCCTTAGGATTCTCTATAAATAGTATCATGTCATCTGCAAACAGTGACAGATTTACTTCTTCTTTTTTTATTTGTATTCCTTTTATTTCTTTTTCTTCTCTGATTGCTGTGGTTAAAATTTCCAAAGCTATGTTGGATAATAATGGTGAGAGTGGACAACCTTGTCTTCTTTCTGTTCTTAGTGGAGATGGTTTCAGTTTTTCACCATTGAGAATGATGTTGGCTGTGGGTTTGTCATACATGGCCTTTATTATGTTGAGGAAAGTTCTGTCTATGCCTACTTTCTGGAGGATTTTTATCATAAATTGGTGTTGAATTTTTTTGAAAGCTTTCTCTGCATCCATTGAGATGATCATATGGTTTTTCTCCATCAATTTGTTAATATGGTGGATCACATTGATTGATTTGCATATACTGAAGAATCCTTGCATTCTTGGGATAAACCCCACTTGATCATGGTGTATGATCTTTTAATGTGCTGTTGGATTCTGTTTGCTAGTATTTTATTGAGGATTTTTGCATCTATACTCATCAATCATATTGGCCTGTAATTTCCTTTCTTTGTGACATCTTTGTATGGTTTTGGTATCAGGGTGATGGTGGCCTAATAGAATGAGTTTGGGAGTGTTCCTCCCTCGTAATATTTTGCAAGAGATTAAAGGGTAGGTGTTAGCTCTTTTCTAAATGTTTGGTAGAATATGCCTGTGAAGCCATCTGATCCTGGGCTTTTGTGTGTTGGAAGATTTTTAATCAAAATCTTAATTTCAGGGCTTGTGATTGGTCTGTTTATATTTTCTATTTCATCCTTGTTCAGTCTCAGAAGGTTTGGTTTTTCTAAGAATTTATCCATTTCTTCCAGGTTGTCCATTTTATTGGCATAGACTTGCTTGTAGTAATCTCTCATAATCCTTTGAATTTCTGCAGTGTCATCTGTTACTTCTCCATTTTCATTTCTAATTATTTTGATTTGAGTCTTCTCCCTTTTTTTCTTGATGAGTCTGGCTAATGGTTTATCTCCTCAAGGAACCAGCTTTAAGTTTTATTGATTTTTGCTATCATTTCTCTTTCATTTATTTCTGATCTGACTTTATGATATCTTTCCTTCTGCTAACTTTGAGGTTCTTCTGTTCTTCTTTCTCTGATTGCTTCTGGTGTAAGGTTAGGTTGTTTATTTGAGATGTTTATTTTTTCATGAGGTAGGATTTTATTGCTATAAACTTCCCTCTTAGAACTGATTTTGCTACATCCCATAGGTTTGGGTTGTTGTTTTTTCATTGTCATTTTTTTCTAGGTATTTTTTGACTTCCTCTTTGATTTCCTCAGTGATCTCTTGGTTTTTAAGTAGTATATTTTTTAGCCTCCATGTGTTTGTATTTTTTACAGATTTTTTCATATTCCATCGCCTCAATTTTGGGATGGTTCATTGTCTATTCAGGTATTCCACAGATGCAGTGTACATCAAGTTGATTGTGGAGATTTAATCCACTGCTCCTGAGTCTGCTGGAAGAGATTTCCCTTTTTCTTCTTTGTTTGTACAGCTCCTGGAGTTCAGCTTTTGATTTGGCCCTGCCTCTGCCTGTAGGTCACCTTAGGACATCTGTTCTTCACTCAGACAAGACAGGGTTAAAGTAGCAGCTGATTAGGGGCCTCTGGCTGACTCAGGTTGGGGGGAGCGAGAGGTAGAGAATGCCAGGTGAGCCAGTGAGACAGAGGCCGGCATGACATTGCAACAGTCTAAGGCTCGCCGTATGTTCTCCCAGGGATGTTGTCCCTGGATCACGGGATCCTGGCATTTGCAGGCTGCACAGGCTCCTAGGAGGGGAGATGTGTATAGTGACCTGTGCTTGCACACAGGCTTCTTGGTGGTTGCAGCAGCAGCCTTTGCATTTCATGCCTGTCTCTGCTGTCCGTGCTGATTGCCACAGCTTACACCCATCTCTGTAGCTTGTTTAGGTGGTGCTCTGAATCCCTACTCCTCATGCACCCCAAAACAATGGTCTCTTGCTGGTTAGGCAGTTCCATACGTTTTCAAGGACTCCCTCCCGGCTAGCTGTGGTGGACTAGCCCCCTTCAGGCTGTGTTCACACAGCCAACCCCAGTCCTCTCCCTGGTATCTGACCTCCGAAGCCTGAGCCTCAGCTCCCAGCCTCCACCCGCCCTGGTGGGTGAGCTGAGAAGCGTCTCAGGCTGGTGAATTCTGGTTGGCACTGATCCTCTGTGTGGGAATCTCTCCACTTTGCCCTCTGCACCCTTATTCTTACACTCTCCTCCATGGCTCCAAAGCTCCCCTTCGCCACTCCCCATCTCTGCCAGTTAAGGGGCTTCCTAACGTGTGTGAACTTTTCCTCCTTCACAGCTCCCTCTCAGAGGTGCAGATTCTGTCCCTATTCTTTTGTCTTTACTTTTTTCTTTTGCCCTACCCAGATACATGGGGAGTTTCTTGCCTTTTGGGAAGTCTGAGGTCTTCTGCCAGCATTCAGTAGGTGTTCTGTAGGAGTTGTTCCACATGTAGATGTATTTCTGATGTATTTTTGGGCAGGAAGGTGATCTCCACATCTTACTCCTCACTTGAAGGTCTCCCCACTTCACTTTTACTCTGTTTGTGTTTTTACATCTGAAGTGAAGTTTTTCGTAGGCAGCATATACATGTCTTCTTTTTTTTTTTCATTCAGCCATTCCATATCTTTTGATTGGAGAATTTAATCTATTAACATTTAAAGTTATTATTAATAATATGTACTAATTGTAATTCTGTACAATATTTTCTGAATGTTTTGGTAGTATTTTTGTAGTTTCTTTCTTCTTGTCTTGCTACCTTCCCTTTAGATTTAATAACAATGTTTAGCATTATATTAAGATTTATTTCCTATTTTCTTTAGTGAATCTACTATAGGTTTGGCTTTGTGACTATCCTGAGGTTCACATATAAATAATTTATGTATATAACCATCTTATTTTATATTGATAGCAATTTAAATTTGAATTCATTCTAAAACTCTACATTTTTAACCCCCTCATTTTGTTTTTCATGTCACATTTTATATCTTTTTATTTTATATATGTCCTTAAATAATTACTGTAGTTTTCATTAATTTTACTACTTTTGCCTTTTAACCTTCATACAAACTTTACAAGTGATTAATAGACTAACTTTACTGTTTTTTTACCCTTATCAGTTTTATATTTTTTTCTTTTCAGTTAGCAGTGTCATTTCTTTTCAGTTTAAAGAAGTACTTTTAATATTTTCTGTAAAGCTGATTTGGTGGTGATGAACTATTTTATCCTTGCTTGTCTGGAAACTATCTCTACTTCAAATCTTTATATGTAGGATGTTCTTGGTTAGATATTTTCCTTTCAATGCTTTGAATATATCATGCCAATTTCAACTGGCATGCAAATTTTCTGCCAAAATATCCGCAGATCTTCTTATGTCACTTCCTTTTTATGTAACAAGTTGCTATTCTCTTGCTGCTTTTAGGATTCCCTAACTTTTGGAGCAGTTTTCTCAGGGTTACTTTAGATGCTGCCTCCTGGACTTGAATTCCTCAGTATGTCCATTGAATAAAATATAACTCTCAACATTTAGGTTGTGTACCTGTTTTTTTAGCTGATAGTTATGGTGACTGATGAATGGACCAGAGCAGACTTCTCTCCTTCACCTGATCTCTGTGAGAATCTGGAGCTTTGGTACCAGCAGAGGCCTCTTGTGCCCATCTGCCTCCTCGGGGAGTACAGATGAATTTAAGTTAGTCTCTCCTGGTTCTAGGATCTCCTGTTATTGATGATTGTAAGTTTTATTCAGTGGTTATTTATTCAGTTAAATTACTTTCTGGAGAAGTAGCTTATCCTTGAAACTTAGTTTCAAGAAGAAGTACCAGATTTATCCTCAGTATAAAATACACTGGGAAGATTTGGCTCAGTTTAGACGCTGAACAGGTTATTCTCAGTGAAAGGGACTGGAAAGATTTTACTCAGCTTAGACATTGAGTAGTTTATCCTCAGTTTAAAGACTTGGAAGACTTTGCTCAGTTAAACACTGAACAAATTTGGACTCAGTAATTAGGGGGAATACTGGCCTGTCACTTTTCCTTGAATTGGCTACCTTAATAGAGTTTGTCAAAATAAAACTGAAAATCTATGAGAGCTTCTGATCTCCGAAGAAGGGGCTCTCTCCTCCTGGCCAGCAACAGCTTTCTCAGGCAACTTAGAAACTTGCAGGAGTGGTGAAGGCAAGACCTCATGTCATGCAGCTGTCTCTATAAGGAAAACAACTCATTTTAATGAACAATCTTCTCAACTGGGGACACAAATAACTGGCCATTCCATAATCTGAGCACCTCTGGTAGTCTTTTACACCACTGGGAGGACCTAAGACACATAAGAGGGGGCTGAAACAACTCTGGGTCTAAAACTTAGAGGAGTTAAGCTCTTAAGCAGCACATTGGCCCACTACACAATTGTCACCAGCAATTTTTATTTTGACAAACCATCCTCAGAATGGGAAATAAAGCTTTCAGAACAAAAGATAAAGGAATGACAGATTGCCAGCCTCCAACTAATACTCCAGCCAGATTTATGTACAAAACTTACACTTACAAGTATTTACTTAATTGGGAATTAAAGGAAATCTTGCTCTTTTATTGTGTATGAAGCTAATTTAAGTTTAAAAAGCCAGCTTGATAAAAATATATTTTCAAAATTCTGACTTTAAACAAAGGCCTTCTAGTGAGACTTGCATTTCTCTTGTGTCTTTGATATGTAAAATTTCTACCTGATCTTCCTAAGGGGTTGTGTGTGTATGTGTTTTCACAACTTGACCTCTGCCATACTATTTTTGAGAGTAAATTCTCTAGATCTCACTTAGGTGACATCCTCTTCCACTCTCTTATGGAGAAGCCTCTTAAGTCTTATTGGTTTGAATCACTATTAAAATATTTCATAATGGTCAAATGATGGATCCTTTAAATTGGAAAATCTTCTAAATTGGTGGATTTCTGGAGCACTGTCATTATAAACAGTTGTTTTATTGATACCTATAAAAACAAAAATCAAATTAAAAGTAGAAAAAAGAATTATATCCAATGGTCAAACTAAGAACTTCTTTAGTTTAAATCAAATAAAGAAAAATCGGTTTGGGAAGATTTATTTGCTTCCCCTCAATGGGTCTTACAGATGCTAATAAAAACATTTAAATAATTAATGTTAACAGGAAAAAAAACTTGTAAGGAAGAGTCTAGATACTTTTTCTAACAAGGTAGAAATTTTAAAAAGGACTTATCTTAAATGAATAAAGAAATCTTTAGATTGTTATTTTAAATAGGCTAAATAAAACAGAAATGTGATTAGAACACAAGGTTTTCATATTACACTACCAAAGGTTAAATGGGCCAAAAGAGGCCCCCTATTGGTCCTCAACATTAAAAGCCATACAGGTCGGCTCTATTTACCCCAGTATATATATATATACTGAAAAAAAATACACTGAGATACCTGAGCAGCAATTTCTTGGGGGCAACAATTAGGCAAAAGAGCCTGAGTTCTTTGGCTCAACCCCCCTCCGGGGATCCCAGAAACTTTTATATAAAAATAGACAAAATGGACATGGAATAAAAAGAAAGAAAAACTTCTAGAGCTCCTCCTGTAAGATCAAAACTTGTTGATTGGAGCCTAATGAAAGCTAAAGGTATAAAAGTTGATGGAACTGAGATGAAAGTGTATAAAATTAGTATATTTAAATGGGCTTTATATAAGATGGTTACATCTCTTTTGTTTTATTATATTGTGAGATAGGCATGTTTCACTGGGGAATGCTTCCCCTATGTGGTATAATAATACAGGACATATAGATCTGCACCTTAGGAAATATTAAACATACTAAAGGAAACCAATAGGGGTACCTGAGACATTCAAAAAATTAAAACTGGGAACTAAAATTCAAAGGCTAATAAAAATAAGAATAGTGATTTTGCTCTGGGTTTAACTTGTAAACTCAAAAACAAGGTCTTGCTCAATGCCTTCTACAAGGTTTTGAAGGCATGATAAACTAAACTCTAATGTTCTAGAACTTAGAGCTCATAAATTTCAGTTTAGTTAGAAATCTTCTCACTGATATAATATATAGTTGGACAAATTGTACTTTTAGTATCATTTAGGCAACAGGCCGATTCTCTGCTGAAATAAAAGCAACTGTCTTTCTCTTGCAAATCTCTACAAACCAGAAATGTAAATACATGTCACAAGGACCTGAGACTGAGCCTAATTAGCTCAATCAGGCAAAACTAGAAACCAAAGAAAAGCAGTGACAAAGTGGCAGTTTTAAAATTCAAACCACTGGGAATGCTCCCTCAGCCAAACTTTACAAATAGTAAGGCCTTAGTCATCTGAGCAAGAAACTTTGATGTATTCCAACTGTTTTTGTAAACTAGTAAGTTTATATTGTAATACCTGATTCATAAGTAAGTTTTTTTTTTAAGTGAGGCCATGAGATCTCTATTTTTGCCTGTTTATATGTCTGTGTACACATTATACACAGGAGATATCTCTACCTCTGGAAAATATTTTCAAAATTCAATTTAAAAAGAGATCAATTTAAAAGTAAGCTCTTACAAGTTAAATATTAAAAAACCTGGCCAAAATGACTTTCAGGCTCACATAAACTGGGAAGTATGTAATAATAAGTTGATACCTGATATTAAAGTTAGATTAAGTTTGTTGATCTGATTAATATAGACATGTCTATAGAGTCATAAACATTAAATATAATACTTTTGGGTCAACTCTTTAAAAATAATTATATTTTAGAAATGTCTACTTAAAATGACCTCTCCTGACATTTGGTAACATAAAGTTCTAGAGTTGTGCTAATTTAAGTGAAGTGATGGAAGTTTATTGACATAAAATACTGAGACATCAATTACTAAACAGAGAAACTAAAGGTATTTAGGATATTAATGAATATGTTTGGTACCACCCTGAGATGTTCTCTATAAGAAAAAAAATGTGTTTTTTTTTTAGAAATTATCATTGATATTTATGCTCACCAATCTATAGAATGCTAATGTAAAAGACAGTTCATAATTGCTTCTTAGTTTTCACTGGAAATTAAGGTTTCTAAGAGTTGAAGATTCTAATTTAAACATGTAATCAAAACTAATAGGAATAATAAGGAAACATTTCAGTACAGAATAAGAAAGTGGAATGTGTGTTTTCAGTAAATAAGGTATGAGTTATAGCCTCATCCACCACAGGGCAGACAGCAGAAGCAAGAAGAACTACAATCCTGCAGCCTGTGGAACAAAAACCACATTCACAGAAAGAGAGACAAGATGAAAAGGCTGAAGGCTATGTACCAGATGAAGGAACAAGATAAAACCCTAGAAAAACAACTAAATTAAGAGGAGATAGGAAAACTTCCAGAAAAAGAATTCAGAATAATGATAGTGAAAATAATCCAGGACCTCAGAAAAAGAATCGAGGTAAAGATCAAGAAGATGCAAGAAATGTTTAAGAAAGACTTAGAAGAATTAAAGAACAAACAAACAGAGATGAATAATACAATAACTGAAATGAATACTGCACTAGAAGGAATCAATAACAGAATAACTGAGGCAGAAGAAGGGATAAGTGACCTGGAAGACACAACGGTGGAATTCACTGCTGCAGAACAGAAAAAAGAAAAAAGAAAGAAAAGAAATGAAGACAGCATAAGAGACTTCTGGGACAACATTAAATGCAACAACATTCACATTATAGGGGATTCAGAAGGAGAAGAGAGAGAGAAAAGACCAGAGAAAATATTTGAAGAGATTATAGGTGAAAAGTTCCCTAACATGGGAAAAGAAATAGCCACTGAAGTCCAGGAAGTGCAGCGAGTCTCATACAGGATAAACCCAAGGAGAAACATGTTGAGACACATAGTAATCAACAGCAAAAATTAAAGACAAAGAAAAATTATTGAAAGCAGCAAGGGAAAATGACAAATAAAATACAACGGAACTCACACAAGGTTAACAGCTGATTTCTCAGCAGAAACTCTACAAGCCAGAAGGGAGTGGCATGATATACTGAAAGTGATGAAAGGGAAGAAACTACAACCAAGATTACTCTACCCAGCAAGGATCTCATTCAGTTTCGATGGAGAAATCAAAAGCTTTACAGACAAGCAAAAGCTAAGAGCAATCAGCACCACAAAACCAGCTCCACAACAAATTCTAAAGGAACTTCTCTAAGTGGGAAATAAAACAGAAGAAAAGGACCTACAAAAACAAACCCAAAACAATTAAGAAAATGGTCATAGGAACATTCATATCAATAATTACCTTAAATGTGAATGGATTAAATGCTCCAACCAAAAGTCACAGGCTTGTTGAAGGATACAAAAACAAGACCCATCTATATGCTGTCAACAAGAGACCCACTTCAGACTTAGGTACACATTCAGACTGAAAGTGAGGGGATTGAAAAAGATATTCCATGCAAATGGAAATCAAAAGAAAGCTGGAGTAGCAATACTCATAACATAAAAAATAGACTTTAAAATAAAGAATGTTACAACAGACAAGGAAGGACACTACATAATGATCAATCCAACAAGAAGATATTACAATTATAAATATATCTGCACCCAACATCGGAGCACCACAATACATAAGGCAACTGCTAAAAGCCTTAAAACAGGAAATCAACAGTAACACAATAATAGTGGAGGACTTTAACACCTCAGTTACACCAATGGACAGATCATCCAAAATGAAAATAAATAAGGAAACAGAAGCTTTAAATGAAACATAGACCCGATAGATTTAATTGATATTTATAGGACATTCCATACAAAAACAGCAGATTACACTTTCTTCTCAAGTGCGTATGGAACATTCTCCAGGAGAGATCACATCTTGAGTCACAAATCAAGCATCAGTAAATTTAAGAAAATTGAAATCATATCAAGCATCTTTTCTGACCACAACACTATGAGATTAGAAATGAATTACAGGGAAACAAATTGTAAAAAAACACAAACACATGGCGACTAAACAATACATTACTAAATAACCAAGAGATCACTGAAGAAATCAAAGAGGAAATCAAAAAATACTTAGAGACAAATGACAATGAATACACGACAATCCAAAATCTATGGGATGCAGCAAAAGCTGTTCTAAGAGGGAAGTTTATAGCTATACAAGCCTACCTCAAGAAACAAGAAAAATCTCAAATAAACAATCTAACCTTACACCTAACAGAACTAGAGAAAGAAGAACAAACAAAACCCAAGGTTAGCAGAAGGAAAGAAATCATAAAGATCAGAGCAGAAATAAATGAAATAGAAACAAAGAGAATAATAACAAAGATCAATAAAACTAAAAGCTGGTTCTTTGATAAGATAAACAAAACTGATAAAACATTAGCCATACTCACCAAGAAAAAGAGGGAGAGGATTCAAATGAATAAAATTAGAAATGAAAAAAGAGACATTACAACAGACACTGTAGAAATACAAAGCATCCTAAGAGACTACTACAAGCAACGTATACCAATAAATTGGACAACCTGGAAGAAATGGACAAATTCTTAGAAAGGTATAACCTTCCAAGAATGAACCAGGAAGAAATAGAATATATGAACAGACCAATCACAAGTAATGAAATTGAAACTGTGATTAAAAATCTTCCAACAAGCAAAAGTCCAGGACCAGAAGACTTCACAGGTGAATTCTATAAACATTTAGAGAAGAGCAAACACCCATCCTTCTCAAAGACTGCCCAAAACTTGTAGAGGAAGGAACACTCCCAAACTCATTCTATGAGGCCACCATCACCCTGATATCAAAACCAGACAAATATACTACAAAAAAAGAAAATTACAGACCAATATTATTGATGAATATAGATGCAAATATCCTCAACAAAATACTAGCAAACAGAATTCAACAACACATTAAAAGGATCCTACACAATGATCAAGTGGGATTCATTCCAGGGATGCAAGAATTCTTCAATATACGCAGATCAATCAATGTGATACACCATATTAACAATTTGAAGAATAAAAAACATATGATCATCTCAATAGATGCAGAAAAAGCTTTTGACAAAATTCAACACTGGTTTATGATAAAAACTCTCCAGAAAGTGGGCATAGAGGGAATCTACCTCACCATAATAAAGGCCATACATGACAAACCCACAGCAAACGTCATTCTCAATGGTGAAAAACTGAAAGCGCTTCCTCTAAGTTCAGGAATAAGACAAGCATATCCACTCTAACCACTATTATTCAACATAGTTTTGGAAGTCCTAGCCATGGCAATCAGACAAAAAACAGAAATAAAAGGAATACAAATTGGAAAAGAAGAAGTAAAACTGTCACTCTTTGCAGGTGACATACTATACATAGAGAATGCTAATGGTGCCACCAAAAAACTACTAGAGCTAATCAATGAATTTGGTAAAGTAGCAGGATACAAAATTAATGCACACAAATCTCTTGCACTCCTGTACACTAATGATGAAAAATATGAAAGAGAAATTAAGGAAACACTCCCATTTACCATTGCAACAAAAAGAATAAAATATCTAGGAATAAACCTACTTAGGGAGACAAAAGACCTGTATGCAGAAAACTATAAGACACTGTTGAAAGTAATTAAAGATGATACCAACAGATGGAAGGATATACCATGTTCTTGGATTGGAAGAATCAATATTGTGAAAATGACTATACAACCCAAAGCAATCTACAGATTCAAGGCAATCCCTATAAAATTACCAATGGCATTTTTTACAGAACTAGAACAAAAGATCTAAAAATTTGTATGGAGACACAAAAGACCCTGAATAGCTAAAGCAGTCTTGAGGGAAAAAAACAGAGCTGGAGAAATCAGACTCCCTGACTTCAGACTATACTACAAAGCCACAGTAATCAAGACAATATGGTACTGGCACAAAAACAGAAGCATAGATCAATGGAACAAGATAGAAAGTCCAGAGATAAACCCACATACCTATGGTCAAGTAATCTATGACAAAGGAAGCAGGGATATACAATGTAGAAAAGACAGTCTCTTCAATAAGTGGTGCTGGGAAAACTGGACAGCTACATGTAAAAGAATGAAATTAGATCACTCCCTAACACCATACACAAAAGTAAACTCAAAGTGATTAGAGACCTAAATGTTATACCGGACACTATAAAACTCTCAGAGGAAAACATAGGAAGCACACTCTTTGACATAAATCACAGCAAGATCTTTTTTGATCCACCTCCTAGAGTAATGGAATTAAAAACAAAAATAAACAAATGCAACCTAATGAAACTTCATAGCTTTTGCACAGCAAAGGAAGCAATAAACAAGACAAAAAGACAGGCCTCAGAATGGGAGAAAATATTTGTGAATGAATCAATGGATAATGAATTAATTTCCAAAATACATAAACAGCTCATGCAGCTCAATATTAAAAAAACAAACAACCCAATCCAAAAATGGGCAGAAGACCTAAATAGACATTTCTCTAAAGAAGACATACAGATGGCCAAGAAGCACATGAAAAGCTGCTCAACATCCTAATTCTTAGTGAAATGCACATCAGAACTACAATGAGGTAGCACCTCACACCAGTTAGAATGGGCATCATGAGAAAATCTGCAAACAACAAATGCTGGAAAGGGTGTGGAGAAAAGTGAACCCTCTTATACTGTTGGTGGGTATGTAAATTGATACAGCCAGTATGGAGAACTGTATGAAGGTTCCTTAAAGAACTAAAAATTGAATTATCGTATAACCCAGCAATCCCACTTCTGGGCATATACCCAGAGAAAACCATAATTCAAAAAGTCACATGCACCCCAATGTTCATTGCAGCACTGTTTACAATAGCCTGGTCATGGAAGCATCCTAAATGCCCATCGACAGATGAATGGATAAAGAAGATGTGGTACATATATACAATGGAATATTACTCAGCTATAAAAAGGAATGAAATTGGGTCATTTGTTGATACGTCGATGGATCTAGAGACTGTCATACAGAGTGAAGTAAGTCAGAAAGAGAAAAACAAATATCATATGTAAACGCATATATCTGGAACCTAGAAAAGTGATACAGATGAACTGGTTTGCAGGGCAGAAATTGAGACACAGATGTAGAGAAAAACATATTGACACCAAGCAAGGAAAGTGGCAGGGGTGGTGGTGGTGGTGGTGTGATGAATTGGGCGATTGGGATTGACATGTATACACTGATGTGTATTAAATTGATGAGTGATAAGAATCTGTTGTATAAAACATAAATAAAATGAAATTCATTAAAAAAAAGAAGGTATGAGGAATGGAATTACATTTTCTTGAGGGAAAAGAAAGAAAGTATGTCTTAGAGCTGGTTGTTTTTGGATGGAAAAATAAAGGACTAACTAATATGGATACAGAAAGTGATGAAGTTTGTTGAAAGGAACATTGTGGGGGCTGGGGGGAGTTTTATGCATGGTCAGGATTAACTAATTTTAGATTGAAGTTAAATAAGTAAATGGATTTTGTTGTTAAGTGAGTACAAGACTGGAATTTGTAGGAAATTTCTTAGAATGCTCCTTTTTGATAAGAGATTGTGTGAGTTCTGTGCCCTTAAGTCATCTGTATTCAGTTTTTTCTTCCATCTTTTTGTGACTTTGGTTAAATGAATAAGTATTGTTTCAAAGAGACTTATGATCCTGTTGTGTTTTAAAACATTTTTGATATTTTTAATAAACTTCCCAAATATCAAAATCTAACTAAAGCTCTTTTAGCCTACAACTAACTTAGATGCTTTGAAGGAGCCCTGAGATATATCAGAGGGGAATGTTAAACTAATTAAGTTTATTTGGTATGTGAAATTAGTTGAAAAACATTGTCAAGTGATTGGAGATGAGCCTTAGGTTATAGTGTATGGATAAATGTCATTAATAGAGATATCCCAAAAATTATATGGAATTTCTAACGTCTGATATGCCCTGATATAATGTTATCAGTCATAATTCTAGTTTTTATCCTAAAATGTTATATGTCACAGAAATATCCACATTTCTTGCTAATTGCTTTGTACTGAAATCTTTAACCTTGCTATTTTAAGTTTTGACCTTTATAGACAATAATTATTTTACAATGATGCTTTTACAAAATTAAGATGTTCAAGAAGATTCATAAAAAGGACTTTTTTTAACAAATATAAGTTTTTGATAGCCTTTAAAGAATACCACTGAATTGGGTAACAAATGACAAAATTCTAATGGAAAACCCTATGACTTCATCCAGATTAACAGGAATTAATTACATGGGACTGAATGAACTGATGAATATAATTTATAACTTTATGACATTTCGGGAAACATATTAGCTTTAATCTTTGTTTTCCAGAAAAACCTTGGCTCTTATGCTATGACCTACACGTTGATAAAGTATACCTTTTAAACAAGGATGAAACACTTGTCTTTTTCTCTCTACCTGATCCTGTTAGAGTTTGGCTTCTCCAGCTGGCTCTCCTGTGGACTTGATGGTTTATTGCAACTGGATTACAACTAGTTATACTAATCATTATTTTAATTTGTTCTTTGTTTCCAAATTGTTTATGATTTTTGTCTCCCTACTACACTATGACTTTGTCAATGTTAGTGGATGCGTTACTTACAACCTGTCTATTTTATAAGATTGTCGTCTCTTACAGTACCCAGTGTGCAATCAGGCCTCCAACAAAATTGGTGATGGCTAAACATCTTGAGGAAATAAATCACATTTATGACTCTAATAATGTAATTATAGTAGTGTGATTCTAGGTATGGGAAGAAGCAACAAGGGAAAAAATTTCCTGGATCATTATAGACTAGTAAGATAGAGGATCCAGAGAATATTTAATTATCAAGAGGCCTAATCCAGAAATTAGCACCTGAAGTAGAATATAAACAAGAATTTTTGTCTGATCTGAGATGAGCCTCCCATCACCATGGGACAAAAATTCGTCATGAAATTTCTCCCAAATATTGGTCGAATTTCAAACCAAGAGAAGGAACCAAGAAATAAAGTATTGCCTACCATATCAGTAAACAAAGGATGTCACAATCACCAGCAAAATTGCAGCTACCACTGACAATGTTGAGCTGGTGAGCCCTGAGGGAACTCAGGAAGGAAACAAAAAATACCCACCATCTAGCAGCCATCAGACTGCAACCACTCCTGATAGTGAGCCCTGAGGAAACTCAGGATGTGAAAAAACAGGATACTGGCCCCAGATAGCTTAGGTGCATATCAAAAGAGTGATTTCAGTGAGCCCAGACTCTTGCATTTTCCCATACATATAGAATCGCTAAATTCCTTAACTTGAGATATCTAGTTTTCTTTTATTAACAGAAATCTTTTGCTCCTACTACCTGCCCTTTGTTGCAAAATTCCTATATATCCCAGCTTCCCCCTTGCCTCCTCAGAGCAGTTTTCTCAGAGTTACTTGAGATGCTGCCTCCCAGGCTTGAAGTCCTAAGTATGTCTGCTGAATAAAACATAACTCTCAAATGAAAAAAAAAAAAAAGATTCTCTAGCTGTTGACAGTATAATTATAATGTGTCTTGGTGTGGATCCCTTTGGATTTATCTTATGTAGAACTTTCTGGGCTTCCTTGACCTGGGTATTTATTTCCTCCCACAGGTTAAGGACGTTTTCATCCATGATTTCTTCAAATTATTTTTCTTCCCCTTTCTCTCTCTCTCTTTTCCTTCTGAGACCCCTATAACGTGAATGTTATTGTGCTTGATGTTGCTCCACAGGTCCCATAAGCTATCTTCATTCTTACTTCCTTTTTCTTTTCACTGCTCTGTTTAGGTAAATTACCTTGCCCTGTCTTCCAGAGTGCTGATCTTTTCTTCTGCTCCATCTATGCTGCTGTTGAAACCTCTAGTGTACTTTTCAGTTCAGTTAACATATTCTTTGGCTCTGTGAAGTCCATTTCATACTTTCTTATATTTTCTATCTCTTTGTTGAAGTTATCACTGTTTTCATCCATTGTTCTCCCAAGTTTGGTAAGCATTTTCATGACCATTAATTTGAATTCTTTATCAGGTAGGTTATTTATCTTTGTTGCATTAAGGATTTTTTATTATAGTATTATCTTATATTTTTATTTGGAACATGTCCAGGACACACTCACCTGCTTCATCATGACATTGGGAAAAATGCCTTGATTTCAAACACCCACCAGCTTCAATGATGCAGTGGGAGAGTGCTTTGTCTAAACGTGCCTATCAGGTTTAGCAAGGGAGCAGTAGAATGTCATGAACACAAGTGCTACTGAGCCCCAGTCAGTAGGCATGAGAATATTGCAACTGCCTGCACTCAACAGCTTCAGCAAGGCAGCTGGGTAGTGTTGTGATCTCTTGCCCTGGCAGACCTTAGCAAGGCAGCAAGATGGTGCCACATTTGTCTGTTTTTGCCTGAACTAATGGGAAGATGTAGAGTGCAAAATGGTGTCCACCAGTGCCTCCTTCTTTGCAGAATACAAACTGCCATGCCCCTCCAGCAGATGCTTTTATTCTTTTTCTAATTTTGACTTACAATATTATATTAGTTTCAGGTATACAACATAGTGACTATTTTTATAGAGTATACTCCATGTGAAGCTATTATAAAACATTTCCTATACTGTACATTATATCCATGTATCTTATTTTATGTTAATATTACCTCTTAAACCTCTTCCCCTGTCTTGTCCAGCCTCCTACCTCTCCTCCCACTGATAACCACTACTTTGTCCTCTGTATCAGTGAGTCTGCTTCTGTTTGGTTATATTTGTTCATTTGTTTTATTTTTTAGATTCCACATATAAGGGAAAATATAGAAAAGTTTTCTCTGACTTATTTCACTAAGCATAATATCCTCCAGGTACATCTATGTTGTAGCAAATGTAAAGTTGTGATTCCTTTTTTCTGACTGATAAATAAATAAGTAAATCTATAAGTCTATATATATCTACATAAAATATATAGATAATATAGACATTTATAGATATATGCTACATCTTCTCTATCCATTCATCTGTTGATGAACACTTAGGTTGTTTCCATATTTTATCTATTATAAATAATGCTGCTATAAACATTGAGGAGTACATATCTTTTTGAATTAGCATTTTTGTTTTCTTTGGATATTTACTCAGCAGTAGAAATGCTGGATCATAGAGTAGTTCTATTTTTTTTAAATATTTTGAGGAAACTCCATATTGTTTTCCATAATGGCAGTAGAAGTTGACATTTCCACCAACACCATACTGTTTCCCTTTTCTCCACATCCTCACCAATACTTGTTATTTCTTGTCCTTTTGATGATAGCCATTCTGACAAGTGTGAGGTTATATCTCACTGTTGTTATTATTTGCATTTCCTTGATGATTAGTGATATTGAGCATCTTTTCATGTGTCTATTGAACATCTATTTCCTATGTATTCTGTAGGAGTTACATGATTTCAGATTTTACATTTTTTAAAATCTAAGATGTACTTTTTTTTTTGGTGGCATGAGGGATCTTCCCTAACCAGGGATTGAACTTGCACCCCCTGCAGTTGAAGCATGGAGTCTTAACCACTGGACCACCAGGGAAGTCCCCAGGTTTTACATTTAGGTCTTTAATTCATTTTGAGTATATTTTTTAATGGTTTGAGAAAATGTTCTAATTTTATTCTTTTACATGTAGCTGTCCAGATTTCCCAACACCACTTATTGCAGAGACTGTCTTTTCCCCTTTGTATATTCTTGCTTCATTTGTCAAAGATTGATTGACCATATTTCTTGACTCTGTATTCTGTTCCATTGATCTCTGAGTCTGTTTTTCTGCCAGTACCATGCTGTTTTGATCACTGTAGCTTTGCGTTATAGTCTGAAGTCAGAAAGTGGTGCCTCTGGCTTGGTTCTTTTTTTCAAGATTGCTTTAGCTATTTTGAGTCTTTTTTGATTCCATACAAATTTTAGGATTGTTTGTTCTAATTCTATGATAATTAGATGGGTATTTTGATAGGAATTACATTAAATCTGTAGATTTCTTTGGGTAGTATGGCTATTTAAACAATATTAGTTCTTCCAATCCAAGAACACAAGATATCTTTGCATTTATTTGTATCATCTTCAGTTTCCTTCATCACTGTCTAACAGTTTTCAGAGTATAGTTCTTTTACCTGCTTGATTAACTTTATTCCTAGATATGTTACTCTTTTTATGTGATTGCAAATGGGATTTTTTGCATTCTCTTTCTGATAGGTCATAATTAGTTTATAGAAAAGCAATAGATTGATGTATATTAATTTTTATACAACTTTAATTATTTAATTTATTAATTTTAATAATTTTTTTGCTGGTGTCTTTAGGATTTTCTATATGTAGTATTATGCCATCTGCACACAGTGACAATTTTCATTTTTCCTTTCCAATTTGGATGTCATTTTTTTTTCTTGTCTGATTGTTGTGGCTATGACTTCCAATACTATGTTGAATAAAATTGAGCAGAGTGGATATCTTTGTCTTCTTGTTGATCTAGAGAAAATGCTTTCAGCTTTTCACCATTGAGTATGATTTTAGATGTAGGTTTGTCATATACAGCCTTTGTTATATTAAGATTCATTCCTTCTATATCCACTTTATTGAGATTTTTATAAATGATGCTGAATTTTGTCAAATGCCTCTCTGTATCTGTTAAGCTGATCATATAATTTTTATTTTTAACTTTGTAAAAATGTGAGTGGTGTGTCACATTGGCTGATTTGTGGATTTTGAACCATTCTTCTATCCCTGGAATAAATCCCACTTGATCATTGTGTATGATCCTTTAATGCATTGTTGAATTTAGTTTGCTAATATGTTGCTGAGGATTTTTGCATCTATGTTCATCAATGATATTGGCCTATAATTTTCTTTTTTTGTGTGATGTCTATGTTGTCTGGTGTTGGTATGAGGTTGACGCTGGCCTTGTGAAATTAATTTGAAAGTATTCCTTACTCTTCAAATTTTTGGAAATGTTTGAAAAGGATAAGCGTTAAGTCCTCTTTAAGCATCTGGTAGATCTCAGTTGTGAAGCTGTCTAATCCAGTCTTTTGCTTGTTTGGAGGTTTTTTTGTTTTTTTGTGTTTTTTTTTTGAATTACTGATTCAATTTTATAACCAGTACTTGGTTTGCTTATATTTTGTATTTCTTCCTGATTCAGCCTTGGGACATTGTATATTTCTAGCAATTTATCCATTTTTTCTTGGTTGTTCATTTTATTGGTGTATAAATGTTCATAGTAATCTCTCCTGATCCTTTGTATTTCTGTGATGTCAGTTGTAACTTTCCCTTTTTCCTTTTATTTATTCACGTCCTCTCTTTTTTCTTGATGTGTTTGGTTTAAGGTTTATCAATTTTGTTTATTTTTTCAAGGAACCAGTTCTTAGTTTCATTTATCCTTCTATTGTTTTTTAAAATTATTTTTTCGTTTATATTATTTAAATTATTATTTTTGTTTCATTTATTTCTTCTCTGATATTTATGATTTCTAGCTGTGGGCTTTATTTGTTCTACATTTTCTGGTTCTTTTCAGTGTAAGGTCAGCATGTTTAGTTGAAATTTTTGTTTGTTTCCTGAGGTAGACTTGTTTCACTATAAATATCTCTCTTGTAACTGCTTTTGCTGTGTCCCATAGATTTGTATAATTGTGTTTTCATTTACATTTTTCTCCATATATATTTTTATTTCTCCATTGTTTTCTTCAGTGATCCATTGGTTGTTTAGTAGCATATTGTTTAGCCCTCACATGTTTGTGTTTTTTGCAGTCTTTTTTCTTGTATTTGATTTCTAATTTCGTAGTGTTGTCATTGGAAGAGATGCTTGACATAATTTTAATCTTACGTTTGAAGCTTGTTTCTTGGCCTAGAATGTGATGTATCCTGAAGAATGTTTTCATGTGCACTTGAAAAGAATGTGTACCCTGCTGCTTTTGGATGGAATGTTTATATATATTTTTATATATATATATATATATATATATATATATATATATATATATATATATATATATATATATATAGTCTAATGTGTCATTTCAGGCTGGTATTTCCTTATTGTTTTTCTCTCTGAAAGATCTGTCCACTGATGTAAGTTGGGTGTTAAAATGCTCTACTATTATTGTGTTACTGTCAGTTTCTTTATTTATGTTTGTTAATATTTACTTTATATATTTAGGTGTTCCTTTGTTGGGTGCATGTATATTAACAATTGCTATGTCCTTTTCTTAGATCAATTCTTTTACTATTTTTTTTAACATCTTTATTGGGGTATAATTGCTTTACAATGGTGTGTTAGTTTCTGCTTTATAACAAAGTGAATCAGTCATACATAAACATATGTTCCCATATGTCTTCCCTCTTGCGTCTCCCTCCCTCCCACCCTCCCTATCTCACCCCTCCAGGCTGTCACAAAGCCCCGAGCCAATATACCTGTGCCATGCGGCTGCTTCCCACTAGCTATCTACCTTACTACATTTGTTAGTGTGTATATGCCCATGACTCTCTCTCGCCCTGTCACAGCTCACCCTTCCCCATCCCCATAACCTCAAGTCCGTTGTCCCGGAGGACTGCATCTTTATTCCTGCCTTACCCCTAGGTTCTTCATGACATTTTTTTTTCTTAAATTCCATATATATGTGTTAGCATATGGTATTTGTCTTTCTCTTTCTGACTTACTTCACTCTGTATGACAGACTCTAGGTCTATCCACCTCATTACAAATAGCTCCATTTCGTTTCTTTTTATGGCTAATATTCCATTGTATATATGTGCCACATCTTCTTTATCCATTCATCCAATGATGGGCACTTAGGTTGTTTCCATCTCCGGGCTATTGTAAATAGAGCTGCAATGAACATTTTGGTACATAATTCTTCTTGAATTATGGTTTTCTCAGGGTATATGCCCAGTAGTGGGATTGCTGGGTCATATGGTAGTTCTATTTTTAGTTTTTTAAGGAACCTCCATACTGTTCTCCATAGTGGCTGAACCAATTCACATTCCCACCAGCAGTGCAAGAGTGTTCCCTTTTCTCCACACCCTCTCCAGCATTTATTGTTTCTAGATTTTTTGATGATGGCCATTCTGACTGGTGTGAGATGATATCTCATTGTAGTTTTGATTTGCATTTCTCTAATGATTAATGATGTTGAGCATTCTTTCATGTGTTTGTTGGAAGTCTGTATATCTTCTTTGGAGAAATGTCTATTTAGGAGTTCTGCCCATTTTTGGATTGGGTTGTTTTTTTTTTTTGTTATTGAGCTGCATGAGCTGCTTGTAAATTTTGGAGATTAATCCTTTGTCGGTTGCTTCATTTGCAAATATTTTCTCCCATTCTGAGGGTTGTCTTTTCATCTTGTTTATGGTTTCCTTTGCTGTGCAAAAGCATTGAAGTTTCATTAGGTCCCATTTGTTTATTTTTGTTTTTATTTCCATTACTCTAGGAGGTGGGTCAGAAAGGATCTTGCTGTGATTTATGTCATAGAGTGTTCTGCCTATGTTTTCCTCTAAGAGTTTGATAGTTTCTGGCCTTACATTTAGGTCTTTAATCCATTTTGAGCTTATTTTTGTGTATGGTGTTACAGAGTGATCTAATCTCATACTTTTACATGTACCTGTCCAGTTTTCCCAGCACCACTTATTGAAGAGGCTGTCCTTTCTCCACTGTACATTACTGCCACCTTTATCAAAGATAAGGTGTCCATATGTGCATGGGTTTATCTCTGGGCTTTCTATCCTGTTCCATTGATCTATCTTTCTGTTTTTGTGCCAGTACCATACCGTCTTGATAACTGTAGCTTTGTAGTATAGTCTGAAGTCAGGGAGCCTGATTCCTCCAGTTCCTTCTTTCGTTCTCAAGATTGCTTTGGCTATTCGGGGTCTTTTGTGTTTCCATACAAATTGTGAAATTTTTTGTTCTAGTTCTGTGAAAAATGCCAGTGGTAGTTTGATAGGGATTGCATTGAATCTATAGATTGCTTTGGGTAATAGAGTCATTTTCACAATGTTGATTCTTCCAATCCAACAACATGGTATATCTCTCCATCTATTTGTATCATATTTAATTTTTTTCATCAGTGTTCTATAATTTTCTGCATACAGGTCTTTTGTCTCCTTAGGTAGGTTTATTCCTAGATATTTTATTCTTTTTGTTGCAATGGTAAATGGGAGTGTTTTCTTAATTTCACTTTCAGACTTTTCATCATTAGTATATAGGAATGCCAGAGATTTCTGTGCATTAATTTTGTATCCTGCCACTTTACCAAATTCATTGATTAGATCTAGTAGTTTTCTGGTAGCATCCTTAGGATTCTCTATGTATAGGATCATGTCATCTGCAAACAGTGACAGCTTTACTTCTTCTTTTCCGATTTGGATTCCTTTTATTTCCTTTTCTTCTCTGATTGCTGTGGCTAAAACTTCCAAAACTATGTTGAATAAGAGTGGTGAGAGTGGGCAACCTTGTCTTGTTCCTGATCTTAGTGGAAATGCTTTCAGTTTTTCACCATTGAAGATGATGTTGGCTGTGGGCTTGTCATATATGGCCTTTATTATGTTGAGGAAAGTTCCCTCTATGCCTATTTTCTGAGGGTTTTTATCATAAATGGGTGTTGAATTTTATCAAAAGCTTTCTCCGCATCTATTGAGATGATCATATGGTTTTTCTCCTTCAATTTGTTAATATGGTTTATCACATTGATAGATTTGCGTATATTGAAGAATCCTTGCATTCCTGGAATAAACCCCACTTGATCATGGTGTATGATCCTTTTAATGTGCTGTTGGATTCTGTTTGCTAGTATTTTGTTGAGGATTTTTGCATCTATTTTCATCAGTGATATTGGCCTGTAGTTTTCTTTCTTTGTGACATCCTTGTCTGGTTTTGGTATCAAGGTGATGGTGGCCTCGTAGAAGGAGTTTGGGAGTGTTCCTCCCTCTGCTATATTTTGGAAGAGTTTGAGAAGGATAAGTGTTAGCTCTTCTCTAAATGTTTGATAGAATTTGCCTGTGAAGCCATCTGGTCCTGGGCTTTTGTTTGTTGGAAGATTTTTAATCACAGTTTCAATTTCAGTGCTTGTGATTGGTCTGTTCATATTTTCTATTTCTTCCTGATTCAGTCTTGGCAGGTTGTGCATTTCTAAGAATTTGTCCATTTCTTCCAGATTGTCCAATTTATTGGCATAGTGTTGCTTTTAGTAATCTCTCATGATCTCTTTTATTTCTGCAGTGTCAGTTGTTACCTCTCCTTTTTCATTTCTAATTCTATTGATTTGAGTCTTCTCCCTTTTTTTCTTGATGAGTCTGGCTAGTGGTTTATCTATTTTGTTTATCTTCTCAAAGAACCAGCTTTTAGTTTTATTGATCTTTGCTATTGTTTCCTTCATTTCTTTTTCATTTATTTCTGATCTGATTTTTATGATTTCTTTCCTTCTGCTAGCTTTGGGGTTTTTTTGTGCTTCTTTCTCTAATTGCTTGAGGTGCAAGGTTAGGTTGTTTATTCTAGATGTTTCCTGCTTCTTAAGGTGGGCTTGTATTGCTATAAACTTCCCCCTTAGAACTGCTTTTGCCGCATCCCACAGGTTTTGGGTCGTTGTGTCTCCATTGTCATTTGTTTCTAGGTATTTTTTGATTTCCTCTTTGATTTCTTCAGTGATCACTTCATTATTAAGTAGCGTGTTGTTTAGCCTCCATGTGTTTGTATTTTTTACAGATCTTTTCCTGTAATTGATATCTAGTCTCATGGCGTTGTGGTCAGAAAAGATACTTGATACAATTTCAATTTTCTTAAATTTACCAAGGCTTGATTTGTGACCTAAGATATGATCTATCCTGGAGAATGTTCCATGAGCACTTGAGAAAAATGTGTATTCTGTTGTTTTTGGATGGAGTGTCCTATAAATATCAATTAAGTCCATCTTGTTTAATGTATCATTTAAAGCTTGTGTTTCCTTATTTATTTTCATTTTGGATGATCTGTCCATGGGTGAAAGTGGGGTGTTAAATTCCCCTACTATGAATGTGTTGCTGTCGATTTCCCCTTTTATGGCTGTTAGTATTTGCCTTATGTATTGAGGTGCTCCTATGTTGGGTGCATAAATATTTACAATTGTTATATCTTCTTCTTGGATCGATCCCTTGATCATTATGTAGTGTCCTTCTTTGTCTCTTTTAACAGTCCTTATTTTAAAGTCTATTTTGTCTGATATGAGAATTGCTACTCCAGCTTTCTTTTGGTTTCCATTTGCATGGAATATCTTTTTCCATCCCCTTACTTTCAGTCTGTATGTGTCTCTAGGTCTGAAGTGGGTCTCTTGTAGACAGCATATATAAGGGTCTTGTTTTTTTATCCATTCAGCTAATCTGTGTCTTTTGGTGGGAGCATTTATTCCATTTACATTTAAGGTAATTATCGATATGTATGTTCTTATTCCCATTTTCTAAATTGTTTTGGGTTCGTCATTATAGGTCTTTTCCTTCTCTTGTGTTTCTTGCCTAGAGAAAATCCTTTAGCATTTGTTGTAATGTTGGTTTGGTGGTGCTGAACTCTCTCAGCTTTTGCTTGTCTGTAAAGGTTTTAATTTCTCCATCAAATCTGAATGAGATCCTTTCTGGGTAGAGTAGTCTTGGCTGCAGGTTTTTCTCCTTCATCACTTTCACTGTGTCCTGCCACTCCCTTCTGGCTTGTAGGGTTTCTGCTGAGAGATCAGCTGTTAACCTTATGGGGATTCCCTTATGTGTTATTTGTTGTTTCTCCCTTGCTGCTTTTAATATGCTTTCTTTGCATTTAATTTTTGACAGTTTGATTAATATGTGTCTTGCCATATTTCTCCTTGGATTTATCCTGTATGGGACTCTCTGTGCTTCCTGGACTTGATTAACTATTTCCTTTCCCATATTAGGGAAGTTTTCAACTATAATCTCTTCAAATATTTTCTCAGTCCCTTTCTTTTTCTCTTCTTCTTCTGGAACCCCTATAATTCGAATGTTGGTGTGTTTAATGTTGTCCCAGAGGTCTCTGAGACTGTCCTTGGTTCTTTTCATTCTTTTTTCTTTATTCTGCTCTGCAGTAGTTATTTCCACTATTTTATCTTCCAGGTCACTTATCCGTTCTTCTGCCTCAGTTATTCTGCTATTGATCCCATCTAGAGTACTTTTAATTTCATTTATTGTGTTGTTCATCGTTGCTTGTTTCATCTTTATTTCTTCTAGGTCCTTGTTAACTGTTTCTTGCATTTTGTCCATTCTATTTCCAAAATTTCGGATCATCCTTACTATCATTATTCTGAATTCTTTTTCAGGTAGACTGGCTATTTCCTCTTCATTTGTTAGGTCTGGTGCATTTTTATCTTGCTCCTTTATCTGCTGTGTGTTTTGCTGTCTTCTCATTTTGCTTATCTTACTGTGTTTGGGGTCTCCTTTTTGCAGACTGCAGGTTCGTAGTTCCCACTGTTTTTGATGTCTGTCTCCAGTGGCTAAGGTTGGTTCTTGGGTTGTGTAGGCTTCCTGGTGGAGGGGACTAGTGCCTGTGTTGTGGTGGTTGAGGCTGGATCTTGTCTCTCTAGTGGGCAGGTTCACATCTGGTGGTGGGTTTTGGGGTGTCTGTGGCCTTATTATGATTTTAGGCAGCCTCTCTGCTAATGGGTGGGGTTGTGTTCCTGTTTTGCTAGTTGTTTGGCATAGGTTGTCCAGCACTGTGGCTTGCTGGTCGTTGAGTGAAGCTGGGTGCTGGTGTTAAGATGGAGGTCTCTGGGAGATTTTCGCCATTTGATATTATGTGGAGCTGGTAGGTCTCTTGTGGACCAGTGTCCTGAAGTTGGCTCTCCTATCTCAGAGGCAGAGCCCTGACTCCTGGCTGGAGCACCAAGAGCCTTTTCCACATGGCTCAGAATAAAAGGGAGAAAAAGTAGAGGGAATTAGTAGAAGTATGAGGAAAGTAAGAAGGAAAGGAGGGAAGGAAGGAAAGAAGAAAGAAAGAAAGAAAGAAAGAAAGAAGCAAAGAAAGAAAGAAGGAAAGAAAGGAGGGAGGGAGGGAGGGAGGAAGGCAGGAAGGAGGGAAAGAAGGAAAAAGACAGAAAGAAAGAAGATACAGTAAAAATAAAATAAAGTATAATAAAGTTATTGAATTAAAAAATTCTTATTTACCAAAAAAAAAGGGACGGATAGAACCTTAGGACAAATGTTGGAAGCAATGCTATACAGACAAAATCTTACACAGAAGCATACACATACACCCTCACTACAAGAGGTAAAGGGGGATAAATCATAAATCTTGCTGTCAGAGACCACCTCCTCAATTTGGGATGATTCGTTGTCTAAAGGAGGGAAGGAAGGAAGGAAAGAAAGAAAGAAAGAAAGAAGGTAAAGTATAATAACGTTATTAAAACTAAAATTGATTAAGAAAAAAATTTTAAGAAAAAACCATGGACGGCTAGAACCCTAGGACAAATGGTGGAAGCAAGACTATACAGACAAGATCTCACACAGAAGCATACACATACACACTCACAAAAAGAGGAATAGGGATAAAAATCATAGATCTTGCTCCTAAAGTCCACTTCCTTAATTTGGGATGATTGGTTGTCTATTCAGGTATTCCACAGATGCAGGGTATATCAAGTTGATTGTGGAGCTTTAATCCGCTGCTTCTGAGGCTGCTGGGAGAGATTTCCCTTTCTCTTCTTTGTTCTCACAGCTCACAGGGGCTCAGCTTTGGATTTGGCCCTGCCTCTGCGTGTAGGTCGCTGGAGGGCGTCTGTTTTTTGCTCAGACAGGACAGGGTTAAAGGAGCCGCTGATTCAGGGGCTCTGGCGCACTCAGGCTGGCGGGGAGGGAGGGGCACGGAGTGCGGGGCGGGCCTGCGGCGGCAAAGTCCGGCATGACTTTGCACCAGCCTGAGGCCCGCCGTGCGTTCTCCCGGGGAAGTTGTCCCTGGATCCCGGGAACCTGGCGGTGGCGGGCTGCACAGCCTCCGCGCAAGAGGGGTGTGGAGAGTGACCTGTGCTCGCACACAGGCCCCTTGGTGGCGGCAGCAGCAGCCTTAACGTCTCCCACCCGCCTCTGGGGTCCGCGCTTTTAGCCGCGGCTCGCGCCCATCTCTGGGGTCCGCGCTTTCAGCCGTGGCTCGCGCCCGTCTCTGGGGTCCGCGCTTTCAGCCGCGGCTCGCGCCCGTCTCTGGAGTTCCTTTAAGCAGCGTTCTTAAACCCCTCTCCTCGAGCACCAGGAAACAAAGAGGGAAGAAAAAGTCTCTTGCCTCTTTGGCAGGTGCAGTCTTTTCCCCGGACTCCCTCCCGGCTAGCCGTGGTTCACTAACCCCTTCAGGCTATGTTCAAGCCGCCAACCCCAGTCCTCTCCCTGCGCTCCGTCCGAAACCGAAACCCGAGCCTCAGAGCCTCAGCTCGCAGCCCCGCCCGCCCTGGCGGGTGAGCAGACAAGCCTCTCAGGCTGGTGAGTGCCGGTCGGCACCGATCCTCTGTGCGGGAATCTCCCCGCTTTGCCCTCCGCACCCCTTGCTGTGCACTCCTCCGCGGCTTCGAAGCTCCCCCCTCCGCCTCCCGCAGTCTCCACCCGCGAAGGGGCTTCCTAGTGTGTGGAAACTTTTCCTCCTTCCAATTCTTTTACTATTATGTAATGTCCTTCTTTTTTTCTTATAGCTGTCTTTGTTTACAATCTGTTTGATATACATATTGTTACTCTAGCTTTTTTTTTGTTTTCATTGGCATGAAGTACCTTTTTTCATCTCACTTTGAATCTGTGTGTCTTTACATCTGAACTGAATCTATTGTAGTCATCATATATAGGGTTCTTGTTTTCTTTTTAATCACTTCAGCCGTTTTTTTTTTTGGTGGAAGCCTTTAGTCCACTGATGTTTAAAGTAACTATTGATTGCTATGTATTTATTTTCATTTTGTTAATTTTTCTCAGCTTATTTTTGTAGTTCTTTTTCTTTTACTCTCTTCCCTAGTGATTTGATGACTATCTTTAGTGTTATGGTTGAATTCCTTTCTCTTTTTTGTGTGTATCTATTTTAGCTTTTTGGCTTTTAGTTACCATGAGGTATATATAACTATATATATATATAATTATAATAGTCATATGAGATATATATATATATAATTATTTTAACTTGATTATCTCTTAAGTTTGAATACATTCTAGCAACCCTGTATTTTTACTTCCACCCCATATTCAATATTTTTGACCTCATATTTTATATCTCTTTGTTTTGTGTATCCTTTAACTTTTATTGAGAATGTAGATGATTTTACTACTTTTGTCTTCTACCCTTTCTTTTTTTTTAAATAAATTTATTTATTTATTTATCTATTTATTTATGGCTGTGTTGGGTTTTCATTTCTGTGCTTGGGCTTTCTCTAGTTGCAGCGAGCGGGGGCTACTCTTCATTGTGGTGCATGGGCTTCTCATTGTCATGGCTTCTCTTGTTGTGGAATACATGCTCTAGAGGTGCAGGCTCAGTAGTTGTGCCTCGTGGGCTTAGTTGTTCTGCAGCATGTGGGATCTTCCCAGACCAGGGCTTGAACCTGTGTCCCCTGCATTGGCAGGCAGATTCCAAACCACTGCACCACCAGGGAAGCCCTACCCTTTCTTTAGCTTTGTAGGTGGGTTGATCTATTACCTTTACCAATGAGATTTTTCCTTTCATAATTTTTTTTTCTATCTAGTTGTGGTCTTTTCTTTTCCACTTAGAGAAGACACTTTAACATTTCTTGTAAAGCTAGTTTAGTTGTGCTGAATTCTTTTATCTTTTGCTTGTCTTTAAAACTCTATATTTTCTACAAAACTGAGTAATAGACTTGCTGGGTAGAGTTCTTGGTTGTAGGTTCTTTCCGTTCATCACTTTAAATATATTGTGCCACTCCCTCTGGCCTGCAACATTTCTGCTGAGTCAGCTGACAGTTTTATTGGAGTTTCTGTGTTTGTAACTTGTTGCTTTTCCCTTGTTGCTTAATTTGACTTTTGCCATTTTAATTACAATGTGTCTTGGTGTGCACCTCTTTGGGTTGATTTTCTTTGGGATTACCTGTCCTTCCTGGACCTGGATGTCTGTTTCCTTTTCATGGTAGGGATGTTATTTTCAGTTATGGTTGCTTCAAGTAAGTTCTCTGCTCTTTTCTCTCTTTCTTCGCCTTCTGGGATCCCTGTAATGTGAATGTTAGTGTGCTTGATGTTATCCCAGAGATCTCTTATACTGTCTTTGTTTTTTAATTTTCTTTCTTTTTCTGTTCAGTTTTTGTGTTTTCCACTACCCTGGCTTCCAGTTTGCTGACCCATTCCTCTGTATCTTCTAATCTACTGTTGATTTCTTCCAGTGTATTTTTATTTCAGTTATTGTATTTCAACTCTGGTTCTTCTTTATATTTTTTAGCTCTTTGTTAAATTTCTCATTGTATTCATCCACTCTTCTTCCAAGTTCATTGAGCATCTTAATGATCACTACCTTGAACTCATCAGATAGCTTCCTTATCTCCTGTCACTTACTTCTTCTTCTGAGAATTCTTTCTTGTTCCTTCATTTGGAGCATATTCCTTTGTCACCTCGTTTTGCCTAATTTTCTGGGTTTATTTGTGTGTATTAGGTAGGTTGGTTATGTTTACCAGTATTGAAGTAGTGACCTTATGTAGGAGATGTCCTTTTGGGCCCAGATGCACATTCCCCTCTGGTCACCAGAGTTATATGATCTAGGTATGCCCCTTATGTGAGCTGAGTGTGCCCTCCTATTGTGGTAGGGCTGACTAAAATGGGAATGCTGGTAGGTGCTGCTGGTCCCTGGCCTTTTTGGCTGCCAGGCCCTGCCTCTAGTGGAGGCTGATGGCTGTTGTGGGCATGGCCATGTTCTGGTACAGCTGGCTGTGGGCCCAGGGTAACCTAGGGCAGCTAGTTCCAAGGCCTATGTGATCTTGGGGCTGATGATGGCCTGCTGATTGGCAGGACCAGGTCCCATGGTGGCTTTTTATGGTGCCAGGGGTTCCAAGGCTGGTGCCAGACTTCTGGTGGGAGGGGCTACGTCCCACTGTGGTTGTCTGTGGGCCTGACATATCCTGGGGCAGCTGGCTGTTGGGCTCAGGGGTGATGGGGCTGGTGCCATTTTGCTGGTGTGCAGGGCAGTTTCCTCATGTGACTGTCTGATAGGCCTGGGGGGTCCTGGCACTGGTGCCCACTGACTGGTGGGCAGGACCAGCTCCCATCTCTTATAGGTTAGAGAGAGGACTTCAAAATGGTGCTTGCCAGCACCAGTGTCTTCATGGTAGAATGAGCTTTTAAAAATCGCTACTACCAGCATCTATGTCCCCAGGAGAAGTCCCAGTTACCTTCTACGTCTCTGGGAGGTTCACCAAGATCAGAAAGTGTGTCTGATTAGGCTCCCTTCAAATTACTGCCTCTGCACTGGTTCTTGTAGTGTATGAGATTTTGCACGCACCCTTTAAAATCAGAGTCTCTGTTATAGCCCTCAGGGTCTCCAATACACAAGCCATGATGGCCTTCATAAGCAAACATTCTATAGGCTTGTCTTTCCACACAAGACCCCAGGGTTAGGAGCCCTATGGGAGGTTTAGACCCCTTGATCTTTGGGGAAACTTCTGCAGTTATGATTATTCCCCCCTTTTGTGGGTCACCTACCCAGGGGCATATATATTGGCTATATTGTATCTCTGCATCTCCTACTCATCTTGTTGTGGTTCCTTCTTTATATCTTTAGTTGTGGAAAATCTTTTTTGTTAGTTTTCAGTTCATTCTAACCAATAGCCGCTCTCTAAATGGTTGTAATTTTGGTGTGACTGTGAGAGGAGGTGAGCTCAGGATCTTTCTAATCTGCCATTTGTGCCATTCCATCCCAAGTAAATAATTTCAAATAGTGATAAACACTATTAAGGAAATGAAATATGGAATGTAGATAGAGTTACAAATATGGTTGGAAATACAGTCAGTAGGCAAGTCGTGAAGGGTATTATAGACCAAAATAATGAGTATGAATTTTATTTTAAGTCTATTGGGAAGCTATTGGAGGATTTTTAATAGTTATTAGTTGATTGGTTGACATATAGAGAGCATTAGAGCCATTTGAGATTGGATTCTGAATTGTTAGATAAGGCACATTAACTAGCCAAGTAGCTCTATTCAGGACACAAAGTACACAAGTATAAAATTCACAAGTTGTGGTACTGTAGTAATATTTATTTAAAATAATTTTTAAGTTAGGACATTTATTCAATTTTAATTTGTATCTGCAGTGAGGTATGACTACAAAAATGATTCTCAAGCTTCAACATGTATCAGAATCACTTGTAGGCCTTGTTAAAACACACTTCCAGAGTATCTGCTTTAGTAGATCTAGAGGTGGGCTCTCAAATTTTGCATTTCTAACAGGTTTTTAGGGGATACTGATGTTGCTGTTTGTGGGATTTGATAACCTCTGGATTACAGAAACACAAAATAAATTTCATGAGACCTAGGATACATTAAAAGACATCCAGTGAATCATTGGTATTTGAGGATTTAATATTGATCTTTTCAGTTATTCATGAGTGAGTCCAAAGTTCCGGAACCTAAAGTAATTTGTGACATCTGGCTCTTTTTTGGATCTTGATTTTATATTACCTAACAGTGGCATCATCTACCCTATTTCTGTCTTTAGGATAAAATATTCACTTTAATCCAAGGTTCCTGTATGGTCAAATCACCAAGTAGTCATTGTCAGCAATCAGTGAATATGATCACTTGCATGTAGTTAATAACCAAAATCATGATAAGTAGTGGTTATGAGTACTATCGGAGTTTGAGCAGCATTTCCAAGACATACACACACACACACACACACACACACACACATATATATATATATATATCACCTTCATGACTTTTGCTAGATCCATGTATTTCTATTTTATTAATGGTTTTGTTTACATCATTTTTTTGTTTTTGCTTTTCTTTGTCCTTAGTGATGATATTTATAAATTTATGGATAAGATATGCTAGTAATATTAGCATATATTAAAATAAGTTCATAACCATTAAAATAAACAATCATTCATACCAACTAAAATTATCTCATGTACCACCAGTGATATACATGTCTGGGTTTGGGAATCATTGAAGTAGAGCAAATTTTTGATGATGCCTGATTCATTTATCCAAAAATTATTTGTTCACTCTACTCTGTTCTAGGTACTGTTATAAATGTCAGGTACAGAGCAGATATTTTTGTGGTAATTGTCTAGTGGACTAGATAAATAAAAAACACATAAATAAAATAATTTTTCTGATATTACGTGCTATCACACACACACACAGCAGAATGGTAGGTTAAAATAACATCAAAGGATATACCTTAGCTATGATGGTCATGCAAATCTCTGGAGAAAGGGCATTCCAAGGAATAACAACAAATACAAAGGATCTGAAGTGGAAATGGAGGGGAATATTTGAGAAAGAGCCAAAAGGCCCATATGGCTGGAGCATAGTGCATGAGAGAGCATGTTACTAGGAGGTGAGGTTGAAGACATAGATTGGGTCAGATAGTGTAGGACTTTGTAAGCCATGTTTAGAGGTTTGAATTTTATTCTAATTGCAGTTGGAAACATTGGAGATTATTAAGCAGGGAAATAATCTGATTTGAATTAAAAAAAATCACTCTGGCTGTTCCGTAGAGAATGGATTATAGTAGAATTGGGAAAACCAATTAGGATTCTATTATAAGTGAGATGATAGTAGCCTGGAGAAACCTGGTAGCAGTGGAGATAGAAGTGGTCAGATATAAAATAGGTTTGTGGGTAGAATTGTCAATATTTGATAATAGATTGAATATCTATTATCATCTATCATTGAATATCTAAAGGGGAGGAAAAAGAACAATCAAAGATGACTCCATGGTTTTTGTGCAATTAAAAGGATAATGGTGTTATTAATTGAGATGGGGTAAACCAGAGAAGGAGAAGCTTTGGGGAATAAATCAGTGCTTCTGCTTTGGATATGCTAAATTTGAGATGCCAATTAAACATCTATATGTAGCTATCAAGTGATCGTGCATGTATACAAATCTGATGTTCAGGGAAGAGGTCCAGAATGGAGATATAAATTTGAGAGTCATTAACATCTAGAAGGCATTTTAAAAGCCATGAATCTGGATTTAGATGACCATGGGAGAAATTGTAGATAGAGGAGAGGGCATATCTGAACCTTGAGACCTTTCAGTAGCAAGGGAAATTAATTAGACTAATCACACAATATAGAATTGCAAATCATTATATTGTTTGATTCATTGTAACTCCAGGTCCTGGGAAAAAACTAAGGTACAATAATGGCAATAGCCTGAGCTCCAATTTTATAGGTTTTGCCCTGACACTAACTAAGAGGGTGACCTTGCACAACCACTTGCTCCATTTTGAACCTCAGTGTTCTTATTTGACAAATGAGGAGGATTTGCAATTATATGGCTCTCAAACCTCTTACAACTTTGATTCATAGAATTCTATAATCCAGCAGCTGAGACAGAAAACTTTGGATGTGACTACCTGTGCCAAGAGGAGTGAAAAGTAGAATACCTTCTTATTGCACATGGAAGTAGACATAGCTTTTTATATAGAATGTTGGGGGTCAAAGCAAATAACTTCTCTGTACTTCAGTTTGCCTATCTGCTTTTGAGAAGGATCAGAGACTAAGAAAAGTTTGGTTAGTTATTCTAGAAATGACTTCTTTTCTCAAGTTGCCTTAAGTGAGAGTGAGGGATATGTGGGTCAGTGAGAAGCACTGAAATTTTATTCAAACAAACCAAAGGTAGCACAAGATAATTGAATTTGGCTTCAGGAGCCTTGGCTTCTAGTATTTTTTACCCACTAGGCTGGCTTATTTTGTGTATGGTCTTTTCTCTGCATTTCACTTTTTCTCATCTATAAAACAAAGAGGTTGTTCAAACTCACTGGTTCCTAGTAAACTTTAAAAAATTGGAACAGTTATGGATTTCTTTGAACACGTACTAATATGTATCACATTGGATTCTGGTTTTCCATTTGTGATAATATTAAATTTTCATTTTTAAACTATTTTTTACATGAGTCAAGTACAAAATCTATTAAATAAAAAGTCAAAGTCATAAAGATGAAAGTAGGTGGTCTCTGAGTTCTCTATTGTTTTTCTTGATGGCTGAGGTACATTTTATTGGTTTTCTCTGAGGTCTCTTTCTAAACCTCAGTGAGTCTCCATTTTTCTCATCTGCTAGATGGAAACAAGACAAATCTGAAGAGGGACATCTGCTGAGAATTTTTGTGACTAGTCTAGACTTGTAGTCAGCTGTTTATTCCCCATGCATTTTGAAGTGATGCCATTCCCAATTAATGAGTGATTGGGGTGGACTACCATATACAGGAGCTGGGAGTGGCTTTAACTCTTAAAGACCTTGAGGGAAGGCATTATGTAGTAAAACATCTTTCAGTGCACCAGATGTAGATTTAGTGGACTGAAATGGGACCTGGGTAAGCAGAGTCCAAAGCTGACATTTCCAGAATAATAATGTCACTTACTGAGTGCTTATTTACCTTGTGTCAGTCAAGGTTCTAGGTGCTTTATATAGAATATCTCACTGGATATTCATGACAACTCTACAAGGTAAATACTATAATTATCACTTTTTTTCCTGATGAGAAAACTGAGGCACAGACCAAATAAGTACCATACCCAAGGTCACACAGCTAAAATGCAGAAGGGTTTAGATTCAAGCATCCATCCTTTCCTGTTCCTTCTGAGGAGCTGTTCCATTAGCTAAACCCCCTCAAAAGTTACCAAATACACTTGATTAAATATGAACCCATCTAAGTTGTGGTCAGTTTATGTCTTGAGCGGCATCGTCTTCCCTGATCTCTCTCCTTATTCTGTGCTTTCCTAGCTGTGTTGGAACCAGACTACTTCTGCTCTAAAATTAAAGCTGGTACTGTGTGGCATTGACAGTCTGGGGTGTAGCAGCTGGCCAAAGGGATCTCAGCTACAAGCCTGAGTGATCACAAGGAGCTGGGCCTAATAAGGTGGATCCAGCCAGAGGTTCTTTTTTAAATTTAATTTTATTGGATTATAGTTGATTTACAATGTTGTGTTAGCTTCAGGTGTACAGCAAAGTGATTCAGTTATATATATATACATATATTCATTCTTTTTCAGATTATTTTCTCATATAGGTTATCACAGAATATTGAGTAGAGTTCCCTATACTATACAGTAGTTCCCCATTAGTTATCTATCTTATATATAGTAGTATGTGTATGTTAATCCCAAGCTCCTGATCCATCCGTCCCCTAACCAGAGGTTCTAAGAGGAAGACTAGTTCTATTGTAATACGGTACTTATGAGAGAAAAGGTGGCCTGATAGGATCCGCTGATAAGAATTGATGAAAGTGCTAGTGAAAAATAACTACTCATCTCCACTGAGAAGAGGGCTGATTCTCAAGCCTTCCTTCCCATCCTGGTGGCCTTATTTTCTACCATAAATCAGTGTTACAGCCAAAGGGAGACAAACTGCAAGTTCATGAAGAGAGCCTGGAAAGCTCCAGGGGACTGAGAAAGCGGGTGAGCATTAGTTTGGTATGGTTATTTTTTTTTCACTTTACACAATAATTTTAAATTTGTTTTCAAAAAAAGGAAAAGGTGAACTTCCCTGGTGGTGCAGCAGTTAAGACTCCTAGCTCCAATGCAGGTGGCATGGGTTCAATCCCTGATCAGAGAACTAAGATCCCACATGCTGAGTGGCACGGCCAAAAAGATAAATAAATTTAAAAATTTAAAAAATAATAAAAATTTTAAAAAGTTCCAGCTTTCTTGAGCTATAATTGATATATTGTGTAGGTTTAAGCATATAATGTGATGATTTGTTACATATTTTTGTGCATGATACACATTTTGCAATATGCAAAATGTTTACCATGATAAGGTTAATTGACATATCCTTCACCTCTTATAATTACAATTTCTTTTTTGTGGTGAGAACATTGAAGATGTTCTGCAGACAGTTTTTCAGTACTGAAAAGCCAGACTGAGTGCTGACAATTTCCTGTCTGCTTGCTTTCCCTAGGACATCACTGAATACTGAAGTTTGTGTGGTTTCTCTCAGTTCCCTAGAGTTGGACCAGCTTTCTGTTCATGCTCATTGGCTTTCTACAAATGCTTATTCTCTCTGTCCTTGGGGGCATGGACAGAGAGCCAGCCATGGGGTGGAGGTGTGTGTGGCTGAGGAATGTGGTGCATTGGAGGTGCCCATGGGCCAGTTGGGAGCGTCTGCAGGTAAGATGTCCCCAGCAGTTCATGGGCAGTTTTCTTGATATGTGCTTCTTTGATGCCTTCTGAGAACCCTGGGTGCTGCTCTCCCAGCCACATCCCACCCACCAGTTGTTCAGCACACCTCAGTAGAGTAGGCAGTACTAAGAGTAGGCTGTATTTCTCACAGGGAAACTGGGCCCTCACTCACATGCTCTCACTTTCATCTGTTGGAAAAATTATGGGCCGGCCAAGAAATTCTCTCTTGACCCTGGGCTCTGCCACCTTGGGGGAGGGTTGACACAAGTAAAATGAAACTGATCCTCTTACCTCCTTCAATTCATCCAATCTTGGATTTTTTTTTTTTTTGCTCCAACAGTATGCTGGGACTTTTCTGCTGGATTCACAGACTTCCACAAATGCACTCTTGTTGATGGGTGATTGTCAAAATCTTCTTTTCTTTTTTTTTGTTTTGTTTGGTGGGGGACGATGATAGAAAATTCCTTCTGCCATTTTCATGATGCCATTCTCCCATTTGCTGTGGCTTTAAAACTGCATTTAGTCTGGCTATCTGGCTTGAGATAGAGGCTGCGTGTATCTGCCATGTAGCAAGAACTTTTTTTGACTGGAATTCTTTTCTGGAAAAAGTGATTTGGATCTAATCTTAATTTCTCTGAGAATTTTGACAGTGTGATTGTGGACAGGGGTGGATGAACAAACAAGAAGGCCCATAGAGTAATCATTTAAAAGTCACTTAACTTTCTGAGTCTCAGATTATCTCCTGTTTTTCTCATAATTTCTCTCAAATGGCCCTGAGTTAAGGAAATTAACTGGGACTGGGTGAAGCTTGGACCAGGATATTGGTCTAGAGTGTGCAAGCATTTGAAGTGTTCTTCCCTTAAATTATTTTAATGTTCATGAATACTGTAACATGGTAGAACTTCCATCTTACACTTTCTTTGGTACAACATTGTGCTCTAATAAATTCCTGTGCTGTATTTCTGAGTGATATTTCTAATGGGCTAGAATTCTCCTAGCCCTGAAGCACCTTGTAAGAATCAGGGACATTGATGACTATTCTAGCTCATTTCAGTCCAAGTAGCCACTTTTCCATTTCATCTTCCTCCTCTCCTATATTTAAGCCCCCTCTAAAACAGTAGCTATCATGTTCCTTGTTGCAATCAAATTCACCCAGCAAATACTCCCTGAGCACTCACTGTGTATCGCAATTCTTGTCTTGAGTGCAGATGCAGATGCAGGTGTCTTAGGACTGGAGTTTTGTACTTGCTGGGTTTTTGCATTCTATGACAGTGCATGATTCTGGCCTCTCACAGAATTTATAGTCAATTTTGACCAGCTCTATTGTCTCTGGAAAGGAGGACAAGAAGAACTTGAATGATTAAAATACATCTAATCTCAGTTTATCATTGATTTCAACCTCTTCCTCAATCAGAACTGTGAATTAGAAACAGACAATTTGATTTACCTTCTTGTTAAATATGTCACTTTCAGATAGTGATATCTCAGAAATAAAACTTTCCAAAAGCAAGATGCCTGCAGGACCAATACATTGGATCATCAGTTCTTAATTAACTGAGAGACTGGCTATCTCCCTCTAGTATTCAAATTCATTCATCTTTCACTTTTTTTATTTAATCAATGAGATAATATGGTGTGTTAGCCTCTGAAATCAGACTGCCTAAAATTAAATCCTAGCTTCTCTCTTTCCTAGCCTTAGACAAGTTATTTAACCTCTCTGGATACACAGTTTACCCACCCCACTGTGATGCTGTGAGTTGTAAAAGGACCTAATATATGTAAAACACCTATACAGTACTCAATATAAGTTAGCTATTACTATCTATGTGCACAATGAGAAGGAAACTGCTGAATTCCATTACCCCCTGAATGACTTAGAAAGTCAGTTATACCTTAGTTGGAAATAGAAATTATAAATATTTATGATTATTACCTTTTCTATTATTCTTAAAATGTATTGTATATTGTATTTATTTATCTTTTTCTAAGGCTCTCACGCTCTTATTTTCACTTGCTCACTATAACATCCCTGTGAGATAGGTAGAGTGGAGATTGTGACTTCAGTTAACTGAGGCCTAAAGAGACTTGCTCTTAGGTGATTTGCTCTGGATCACACCTGAAAGCCAGGTCTCCTAACTCCCAATTTCAGATCCTTCCACCACACACAAAAAACTATTCTCTATAGGTTATCAATTCAAATATTATTGTCATTTTTATTATCAATAAACAGTAATGGAAAAACTTTGGGGTGACGAAATTTTGCCGTATTACTATACATATACATAGTCTGTGGTAACTGAGCTGAGTCTATGGTACTGTACCAGGAGTTTCTAATTTAGATTGTTTTTTTATTGTGTGTGTATATAAGTATGCCTCAATCATGATCATGTATAACATACACTCATAGGCTCATAGATGGGTGGGGGATATGGAAATCTCAAATGGGAGGAAATTCTTGGGGAAGGTGTGGATATAGAATGCGTTGCGTGTAAATCTGTTTTGCAGAACCCAGCCTGGCTTTTCTTAAATCTATGAGGGCTTCTCTCATCTGAACCATAGAATCAAGAGGTATTTGATGTAGTTTGAAATCAGGAGGCCTGTGTGTGAAAGAAAGAGAGAGGAGAAGTCAGAGACTGGTCTACTTCCCACAGAGCCTTATTCCCTCCTGCTGAGGTCCTCTTTGACTGAAGACAGCTTTGATTTCCTTTGCCAAGGATGAGGAGGGGTAAGATAATGGAGGGGAACTGAAGAAGCAGCCCAGGAGAAGCAAGCTGGCTATAAAAAAGCAATCTCATTACCACACCAGATTCCATTAATTTCCAATCATTTAAAAGCCTTTGGGTTTTAATTTTTGTTTTAGTGCCATCTAGTTTCTGTATATTGATTTGTTTCTCCGTTACCAAAGTGGCTGGCTTCTCCAGTTTGCCTGCAAACAGAAGAATGGGTTGTGGGCATTCAGGTCCAAGGTTCCATGAGGTAGGAGCCACATAAGTATTTGTTGGCTAATGGGAAATGGGAAGCTCACAGGCGGTCACCTCATAGATGATAGCTACTCCATTTGGCCTTTTTTATACTACTGGAGGATTTTTTTTAAAGGAACTTACAAAGAGTGTGTATGTTTACGTGTGTATATGTGTTTTTATCTGTTGGAATCTATGTGTGTCTATGTTACAAGCCTCAGTTCCTGAGTGGCCCTTAACCACAAATTCTACTTACATCCTGGTTATTCCCACTCCCACCCTTTTTCCTATGGTTGTTTGGCTACCTTGGAGGACCTGGTTTCCCACTCAGCATCTCACCCCCACTCTGTGTCCATATAAAGAAGCAAATACTCCATAATTTCCATTTGTGACCCCTAACCACACCAATTTAAAAAAATATTTAAGTGGCTGACTGATATTTCCTCAATCTTACATCAAGTGTAAGTAAAAGCATCCCTGAAATCTTTATTTTTAACTCATCTGTAATCTACAACCTAAGTAAAACAGTACTCTTATAATGTAAGTGCAGCTTCAAGATAAGTCCTTTAGTCTCTCCTTTCCAACCGAGCTTACTGCCCCTAAGCTTCTCTAAAGTGAGAATTCTGGATGCCACCACTGTCTTGCCTCATTTTTCTCCTTTTGTGCCACCCAATCCCATTTTTATTCCAAACCCTGATGACAGAAGTGACCAGCTTTAGGTAGGATGTTTAACTTTCACTGATGGCCCTCTTAAAGGTTCAGAATTTTACTTTTAAGCCTTTGTAATATAGGAAGCTTTTGGTGAGTCCTTTCTACTTTTAAACTGACACTTTCCCACTGTCCAGCTGACATTTGTACAGTGGCTTATCTTAAGGGAGGAACCTATTCCAGGCAGCTGGCTGGGCTTCCAACAAGTTTTCTGTGCTCCTGGTGCCTACATTAAGGACTGGAGAGAAGAGAAAAGGGGGAAAATGTCCTCCAGTTCCTCAATTTATACCAGCTTTGCAGAAATCCTCTTAGTCCCCTAGGCCCTGGGATAAGAGATGTTGCCAGCAAGAGTAACATGCTTTGGGTTACCCCTTTCTGCCTCCTCTCTCTAGTTCCTCTAGGTCTTTCCTCTTCTTTATGAAGGTAGAAGATAAAGAGAATATAGCCCACCTTCTCCCCTTTGAAGCCCAGGAAGAATAAATGCTGGGTTCTGGAGGGCATGTTTCCAAGGGAAGATGAGAGTTTGATGTTTTCCCATATTTTTTCAAGGAATCCTGCTGGTTTTTGAGCAGTGTGTTGTAGCATGTCCTGGAATTAAGGCAAGCAATCTGTTCCACTCCTATACACATAAGACTTCCAGCCAAGACTGTGCAAGGGATATTTAAGGAGGAAGGGAAAGGGTGGAGAGAAGTCTGGAAAAGAAGAGGCTGGAAGGTGGGTAGGCTGAAGTCAGAGAAAGGGGAGAAAAGTAAGGAAAGGGGAGAGAAAAGGGAAAGAGAAGGTCTTTGAATGGGCAGGACTTAACTTCCTTGTCTATTTGTGTTATTTACTGATTTTGGATGTCTGTCCTGAGTCTTTTGGTTTTCATCTAGCTGTTATTCCCTCAGCCTGCCCTGGAAGTTCAGTTCTTCTGACCTATGCATTCCTTTTACAAAGACAGAAAAGCAAAATTGTGATTTATCTTGTCATGTTTCTGCCTTCATTAGCTTTTTCAAAGGCAGCCCACCAGGCTGACTCTTAGAGGAGAGCCATGTAGCCCATGTTGGCTGAACTTTAGGTTTACATAGAGACTACTTGCCCCAGCCAGGGCCTCCTGGCTTTCACTACCGCAACAATACCTATGAAAGTTTGATGCGATTTGTAGCATACTTCAGAAAGCAGTTGATGGTGCTTAGTGAATAAGGTCTTAAGCGGGAGAGTCCTCATTTCAGGGAAATACTCCCATTTAAATACCTTGGAAAAATCACTTCCAAGTGTGTGGGAGATAGGAGAGATATCTTGTTGAGTGTCTTTATTATACAATCCCTTGCACTTAGTAGATGCTTAATAAACATTTATGGAATCAGTATCTGTGTCTGCAAAGAATGGGTGGTGGTTTATTCTCTGGCCATGTTTTGAGTAAAATTTGATAATTGTTATTACCTTAAGGTTGTTATGCTTGAATATTTTTTGTTCCTTGTCAACCAAAATGTTGGTAAAACCACAAAAGTTTATGGACCACTCAGCAGGACATTATTAAAGTTTGTTGTATGCCCTTGTGTTATGGGCTGTAGGAGAGATAAGAAAGAAAACTCAATGATGGCTCATGTCTATTTGAGCAGGTTAGACGCATATATGAAAAAAGCACAAAATGTAGACAAGTCCTATTTGGAAGAAAAACATGCTAAAGTGAAAAGGTTTGGGAGTCAGTCCAATCTTCATTCCAAACCTGGCCTCACTATTTATCAGCTGAGTGCCTTTGGGCAAGAACTTAACCACTTTGAGCCTATATTTTCTCATCTGTAAAAATTAAGATACCATACAAAAGGGAAATAAGAGAGACAAAATATATAAAGTGCCTGATACCTGGTAGCTACTTAATGATGATAGTAATAATATGTATTACTCTAATACTTTTGTAAAACCTGCTTTAAAGAAAAGTGAATTTTTTTTAGCTTTAGGATGGTGATAAGCTTCTAATTATTCCATATCATATTATTTTTAATTAAAATATAAAGTACTTTTAAATAAAGGGGTGGAGAAATTGAGCTTAAGTCTTCAAATGTCCATTTGAGTTTCATGCTTTAAGCCCTATTCAAATGGCAAATTTCCGTGTACCTATATTTTCTTTTTCTCTTCCTTTTTTTTTCTCGTAATGCTAGTCCCTGGAGTTGAACTTGGTTTTAAGACTTCTGATTTGCTTTGCCTTACTTAATTCCTTTCGTGCTTCTCTTCCTTTGATGGTTCTCATACACTATTCTCCAAATTTTCCCCTTGCTCCACCCACCCTTCACCCTGAAAGACACATGCACACAATAAATGAATGAAGTCTAGGAGGTCAAGGGAGTTGTATCTAAGCATTCCTGCTTCTTGACATCTCTAGTGTCTTAGAGAACATCGCTTCTGGAGTGAGAGTGCCTCTTTATGCTTCCTTTCAACACATTCCTCTTTCTAGCTTTCTCCTTAAGTGTATTTGATGAGAACGAGTACAACCTCGTTACTTCATGAAAAGAGTCATTAATAATGATTAGCCATGAAATCTAAACTTGTGAAAGGTTTGACCCTGGACACAAGCCTAAAACAACATCAGAACGCCTTAAGATGATAATTTATCTGGCCATTGGATAAAGACAGGGGACCTGGACAGAGGCCAGGCACTAGTAAGCTAGAAGGAGAAAGTTGTTTAAAGGAAAGGATCAATAAAACGAGTTATTGCTAAGTGGAAGAGTGATGAAGTATCACTCATTGAGGGAGAAAACAGATTTCATACCTAAGTTATAAGTGTAGTGTTTGGTTTCTATATTTACTTTATATGTAATAGGGATATTTTACACAAGTGGCATCAAATCTAGCTGGCCCCTTCTCCTCAGCCATTCCTGAAATCTACCTAATTGTGGAGTGGATTGCTGTGACTATGTCCACAAAAGAGAAGATGAAGAGAATAATTATTTTTCTAGGGGATTAATGGAATTTTGGTAGGGAACAGTCTTTGGCCAAATTACTTCATGGGGCAGTAATAACTGTAGTTAAAATTAATGAAGTATGTCCTATGTGCTAGGAACTATTACATCACTTTACCTTTATAAATCACTTATAAACCCATTTTTCAAATGAGGAACCACAAACCAGAGAGGTTAAGTAACTCCCTTCCACCTAGCCTTTTGATTTCCCTTATCTTGTCCTACAATTTTTTTCTCTCTAGCACTTTTCACCCACAAGCAAACATAGTATGAAATTGTTAGATTTATTGTCTATTGTCTTTGTTTCCCCACTAGAATGCAGGCTTTATGAAGGCAGGGATCTGTACCTGTTTTTTTGATTGAGATATCTAAAATGCCTTAAAAGAAGCTGTCTACATATTAAAACCTCGTTTAATATTTTCTGAATAAATAACTTGCCCAAAGACACACAACTTGTAAATAGCAGAGTTTGAATTTGAACCCAGGCAAACTTTAGTGTCTGCTCTCTCTACCTACTGCACTGTTTCTCTGCCTGAAGCATGTGAATTATTCATCAATTTCTGATGCCATATAAAATATTATGCTTTCCACAGCTACCTTTACAAACTGTACACCTCTGTGGCCTATATAGGGAGAGGTCAGTGGAGTGTTCTGCATCATTGCCAAGGGATTTTCTTGGAAGAACTCCCAACCTGCATCAAGCCCCTGTGGGTTCAGTTTAGCCCAGCTTGTGTACACTATGGTCATTCTGGGTAAAGAAGGGTGATGTCATAAAGACTAGTGCATTTTCTTTTTTGTTTTGGCTGTGGCTGAAATCAGAGAAAATGATTCTTTTGTTTGATATAGCTGCGACCTTTTAGTGTCCATGTTTTTCACATTCTCTATACCCTTTCCTGAGTTACAAGAACAACTCCTTTAATGAAGATCAAAAGTCAGAGGAAGTTCGACTGTGGATTTCATTCAGAAATGGAAATACACTACAAAATCCCTTCAGAAGTCTTTTTCTATAATGAGTTGATTTTAGGCTAGCAGTCAAGTGAGCAGGCTTGACTGAGATGGCAGTTGAAAGAGCACTGGTGTCTGGGTCAGCTCAGCATCTGAACCAATTTTCCAATTTATGCCTTCATAAGAACTACGGTATGATTAATAATGCTTTTTTCCACCTGCACTTTTAAGAAGCATTTTAAAAAACGGCTGGTGGTTCTTTTAAGTTAGAAGACCAGATGTACCTGACATCTTGTGCTTTCACTCCCCCATCCTCATAGTATAGAGACATCAAATATAATCCTTCCTTATTTGCCTGGCCCTTACAAATAATTTCTCAGTGTCTTCTCAGCATAACAGGTGCTTCTCAGGGGAACAGAGAGACAAATGTTCACATAACAATTTTCAAGGTCGTAAGGAATATAATGTGCCATATAGTAAAGATGGAATAGAATATCTTGACCTTATTTAAAGAATGAAAATTAGTCAAGATGATTTCATGTGTTAGAGTCCACCCTCACCAGGGTATGAATAATGCAGCCTGCTCTCTCCATTAGATTATGAAGCTCTCAAGTCTTAATAACACCCTACATCATTGTCTGGCATCTTTTCTAGTGCTCAGCAAATGTGTTCTTTCTTCTATGTTTTGGCAAATAATGCTTTCCCCAGCCTTATTGAAATATAATTGAAATATAACATGGTGTAAGTTAAAGGTGTAAAATGTGATGATTTGATATATGTATTTATTGTGAAATGATTACCACAATAAGGTTAATTAACACATCCATCACCTCACATAGATACAATTTTTTGTGTGTGGTAAGAACTTTTAAGATCTATTCTCTTAGCAACTTTCAAGTATACAATGTGGTATTGTTATCTATAGTCACCATGCTGTAAATTACAAAAACCTAGTCATCTTATAACTGGAAATAACCACCTTCACCCATATTTCCCACTCCTCTGCCCCTGACAGCAACCAATCTAATCTTTTTCTATGAGTTCATTTTTTAAGATTCCATATATAAGTGATATCATAGAGTATTTGTCTTTCTCTGTCTGACTTATTTCACTTAGCATAATGCCCTCAAGGTCTATCCATGCAGTCACTAATGTCAAGATTTCCTTCTTTTTCTGGCTGAAAAGCATTTCATTCCATTTCTTTATCCATACATCAGTTGCTGGACACTTAGGTTGTTTCCATGTCTTGGTTATTGTAAATAATGGCTACAACGAACATGATGTTGCAGATATCTCTTCCAGGTACTGATTTTCTTTCCTTTGAGTATATAGGCGTACCTCATTCTATTGTGCTTTACCTTATTGCACTTCACAGATAATGGCATTTTTTACAAATTGAGGAAATCTATTGTCCTTATTTTTCCAGCAGCATTTGCTCACTTCGTATCTCTGTCACATTTTGGTAATTCTCACGATATTTCAAACTTTTTCATTATTATTATAATTATTATGGTGAATTGTGATAGATGATCTTTTATGTTACAATGGTTTTGGGGCATCACAGACCAGGCCCATATGAGATGGCAAACAATTGATAAATGGTGTGTGTGTTCTGACTCCTCTGCTGACTGGATGTGTCCCCATCTCTCTCCTCTTTTCAGGTCTCCCTATTACCTGAGACAAAACAACATTGAAATTAAGCCAATTAATAACCTTATAATGACCTTTAAGTATTCAAGTGAAAGGAAGAGTTGCATGTCTCTCATTTTAAATCAAAAGCTAGAAATGATTAACCTTAGTGAGGAAGGCATGTTGAAAGCTAAGGTAGGCTAAAATCTATACCTCTTGCCTCAAACAGCCAAGTTGTGAATGCAAAGGAAAAGTAATTCTTAAAGGAAATTAAAAGTGCTACTCCACTGAACATATGAATGATAAGAAAGCAAAACAACGTTTTTGCTGATATGGAGAGATTTGAGTGATCTAGCTAGAAAATCAAACCAGCCACAACATACCCCTAAGCCAAACCTTATCCAAAGCAAGGTCCTAACTCTCCTCAATTCTATGAAGGCTGAGAGAAGTGAGGAAGCTGCAGAAGAAAAGTGTGAAACTAGGAGATATTGGTTCATTAGATTTAAGGAAAGAAACCATCTACATAACATAAAAGTATGAGGTGAAGTGCTGCTTGCAAGTGCTGATGTAAAAGCTGCAGCAAGTTATCTAGATATTCTAACTGAGACAATTAATGAAGGTGGCTACACTAAACAACAGATTTTCAATGTGGATGAAACAGCCTTCTACTGAAAGAAGGTGCCATCTAGGGCTTTCATAGCTATAAAGGAGGAGTCAATGTCTGGCTTCAAAGGACAGGCTGATTTTCTTGTTAGGGGCTAAGGCAGCTGGTAACTTTAAGTTGAAACCAGTGCTCATTTACCATTCTAAAAATCCTAGGACCGTTAAGAATTATGTTAAATATTCTGCTTGTTCTCTATAAATGGAAGAATAATGCCTGCAGGAAAAGCACATCTGTTTACATCATTGTTTACTGAATATTTTAAGCCTACTGTTGAGACCTACTGCTCCGAAAAAAATGATGCATTTCAAAATATTAATGCTCATTGGAAACACACTGGTCACTGAAGAGCTCTGATAGATGTGCCACAAGATTAATGTTGTTTTAATGCCAGTTAACACAAAATCCATTCTGTAGCCAATGGATCAAAGAGTAAATTTGGCTTTAAGTGTGACTCTTTAAGAAATACATTTTGAAAAGCTATAGATACCATACATAATGATTCCTCTGATGGATCTGGACAAAGTAAATGAAAATTTTTCTGGAAATGATTCACCATTCTAGATGCCATGCAGAATATTCATGAGTCATGGGAAGAGGTTAAAATATCAACATTAACAGGAGTTTGGAAGAAGTTGGAATCAATAACTTAGATGTGTTCATGAATAACTTTGAGGTGTTAAAGATTTCTGCAGAGGGAATGGCCATCATCAAAAACTCTACAAACAATAAATGCTGGAGAGGGTGTGGATAAAAGGTAATGCTCGTGCAATATTTGTGGGAATATAAACTGATAGAGACACTATGGAGAACAGTATGGAGGTTCCTTAAAAAACTAAAAATAGAACTACCATTTGACCAGCAATCCCACTACTGGGCATATGCTCTGAGAAAACCATAATTCAAAAAGAGTCATGTACCACAATGTTCATTGCAGCTCTATTTACAATAGCCAGGACATGGAACCGACCTAAGCATCCATTGACAGATGAATGGATAAAGAAGATATGGCACATATATACAATGGAATATTAGTCAGCCATAAAAAGAAATGAAATTGAGTTATTTGCAGTGAGGTGGATGGACCTAGAGTCTGTCATGCAGAGTGAAGTAAGTCAGAAAGAGAAAAACAAATACCGTATGCTAACACATATATATGGAATTTAAAAAAAAAATAAAAAGGTTCTGAAGAACCTAGGGGCAGGACAGGAATAAAAACGCAGATGTAGAGAATGGACTTGAGGACATGGGGAGGGGGAAGTGTAACCTGGGACAAAGTGAGAAAGTGGCATGTGTACTACCAAATGTAAAATAGACAGTTAGTGGCAAGCAGCCACATAGCACAGGGAGATCAGCTCACTTCTTTGTTATCACCTAGAAGGGTGGGATAGAAAGGATGGGAGGGAGATGCAAGAAGGTGGAGAAATGGGGATAAATGTATATGTATAGCTGATTTACTTTGTTATAAAGCAGAAACTAACACACCATTTTAAAGTAATTATACTCCAATAAAGATGTAGAAACAAAACAAAAAAAAATTTCTGCAGAAGAAGTAAATTCAGATGTGGTAGAAGTAGCAAGAGAACTAGAATTAGAAGTGGAGCCTGAAGATGTGACTGAGTTGCTGCAATCTCATGATAAAACTTTAATGGGTGAGGAGTTGCTTCTTATGGATGAGCAAAGAAAGTGGTTTCTGGAGATGGAATCTACTGCTGGTGAAGATACTGTGAAGATTGTTGAAATGACAACAAAGGATTTACAATATTACATAAACATAGTTGATAAAGCAGTGGCAGAGTTTGAGAAGATTGACTCCAATTTTGAAAAAAGTGCTACTGTGGGTAAAATGCTATCAAACAACATTGCATGCTACAGAGAAATAGTTCAGGAAAAGAAGAGTCAATTGGTGCAGCAAAGTTTATTGTTGTCTTATTTTAAGAAGCTGCAGAGCAGCTTCAAGACAGCAGAAGAGTGAGACGTGGAGATCACCTTCCTCTCCATAAATACATCAGAAATACAACTACATGTGGAACAACTCCTACAGAACACCTACTGAATGCTGGCAGAAGACCTCAGACCTCCCAAAAGGCAAGAAACTCCCCACGTAACTGGGTAGGGCAAAAGAAAAAAGAGAAAACAGAGACAAAAGAAGAGGGACGGGACCTGCACCAGTGAGAAGGACCTGTGAATGAGGAAAGGTTTCCACACACTAGGAAGGCCCTTCGCGGGCGGAGACTGCGGGTGGCGGAGGGGGGAAGCTTCGGAGCCACGGAGGAGAGCGCAGCAACAGGGGTGCGGAGGGCAAAGCAGAGAGATTCCCTCACAGAGGATCCGTTGCTGACCAGCACTCACCAGCCCGAGAGGCTTCTCTGCTCACCCGCAGGGATGAGCGGGGGTTGGGAGCTGAGGCTCTGGCTTCGGAGGTCAGATCCCAGGGAGAGGACTGGGGCTGGCTGGGTGAACACAGCCTGAAGGGGGATAGTGTGCTACAGCTAGCCATGAGGGAGACTGGGAAAGTCTGGAGCTGCCGAAGAGGCAAGAGACTTTTTCTTGACTCTTTGTTCCCTGGTGCGTGAGGAGAGGGGATTAAGAGAGCCGCTTAAAGCAGCTCCAGAGACGGGCACGAGCCATGGATATCAATGCGGACCACAGAGACGGACATGAAACGCTAAGGCTGCTGCTGCCATGACCAAGAAGCCTGTGTGCAAGCACAAGTCACTCTCCACACCTCCCCTCCCGGGAGCCTGTGCAGCCCATGACTGCCAGGGTCCCATGAACCAGGGACAACTTTCCTGGGAAAACATATGGCTTGCCTCAGGGTAGGGCAACGTCACGCCGGCCTCTGCCACCACAGGCTCGCCTCACATCCGTACTGCTCCCTCCCACCAGGCCTGAGTGAGCCAGAGCCCCTGAATCAGCTGCTCCTTTAACCCCGTCCTGTCTGAGCGAAGAACAGAGGCTCTAAGGCGACCTACAGACAGAGGCAGGTCCAAATCCAAAGCTGAACCATGGGAGCTGTGCGAAAAGAAGAAGAGAAAGGGAAATCTCCCCCCAGCAGCCTCAGGAGCAGCAGATTAAATCTCCACAATCAGCTTGATGTACCCTGCATCTGTGGAATACCTGAATAGACAACGAATCTTCCCAATTTGAGGAGGTGGAAATTGGGGACAATGATATATATAACTTTTTTCCCTTTTTCTCTTTTTGAGAGTGTGTATGTGCATGCTTCTGTGTGTGATTTTGTCTGTATAGCTTTGCTTTTACCATTTGTCCTAGGGTTCTGTCAGTCCGTTTTTTGTTTTGTTTTTTTAATTAAAAAATATTTTTTCTTAAAAATTATTTTTTAGTTTAATTATTTTATTTTACTTTATTTTATTTTATAATCTTCTTTCTTTCTTTCCTTTCTCCTCCCTTTTATTCTGAGCTGTGTGGAGGACAGGCTCTTGGTGCTCCAGCCAGGTGTCACGGCTGTGCCACTAAGGTGGGAGAGCCAAGTTCAGGACACTGGTCCACAAAACACTTCCCAGCTCCACATAATATCAAATGGTGAAAATCTCCCAGAGATCTCCATCTCAATGCCAAAACCCAGATCCACTCAATAACCGGCAAGCTACAGTACAGGATGCTCCATGCCAAACAACTAGCAAGACAGGAACACAACCCCATCCATTAACCCAGAGGCTTCTGAAAATCATAATAAGGCCACAGACATCCCAAAACACACCACCAGTTGTGGACCAGCCCACCAGAAACACAAGATCTAGCCTCATCCACCAGAACACAGACACTAGCCCCCTCCACCAGGAAGCCTCCACAACCCACTGAACCAAACTTAGCCACTGGGGACAGACACCAAAAACAACAGAAGCTACAAACCTGCAGCCTGCAAAAGGGAGACCCCAAACACAGTAAGTTATGCAAAATGAGAAGACAGAAAAACAAATAGCAGATGAAAGGGCAAGGCAAAAACCCACCAGACATAAAAAATGAAGGGGAAATAAGCAGTCTATCTAAAAAAATAATTCAGAATAATAATAGTAAAGATGATCCAAAATCTTGGAAATAGAATGGAGAAAATAAAAGAAACGTTTAACAAGGACCTAGAAGAACTAAAGAGCAAACAAACAGTGATGAACAACACAATAAATGAAATTAAAAATTCTCTAGAAGACATCAATAGCAGAATAACTGAGGCAGAAGAATGGATAAGTGACCTGGAAAATCAAATAGTGGAAATAACTACTGCAGAGCAGAATAAAGAAAAAAGCATGAAAAGAATTGAGGACAGTTGCAGAAAACTCTGGGACAAAATTAAATGCTCCAATACTCGAATTATAGGGGTCCCAAAAGAAGAAAAGAAGAAGAAAGGGACTGAGAAAATATTTGAAGAGATTATAGTTGAAAACTTCCTTAATATGGGAAAAGAAATAGTTCATCAAGTCCAGGAAGCATAGAGAGTCCCATACAGGTAAAATCCAAGGAGAAACATGCGAAGACACATATTAATCAAGCTATCAAAAATTAAATACAAAGAACAAATATTAAAAGCAGCAAGCAAAAAACAACAAATAACACATAAGGGAATATCTATAAGTTTAACAGCTGATCTTTCAGCAGAAACTTTGAAAACAAGAAAGGAGTGGCAGGACATATTTATAGTGATGAAGGAGAAAAACCTACAACAAAGATTACTCTACCCAGCAAGGATCTCATTCAGGTTTGACGGAGAAATTAAAAACTTTACAGTCAAGGAAAAGTTAAGAGAGTTGGGCATGATCAAACCAGCTTTACAACAAATGCTGAAGGAACTTCTCTAGGTAGGAAACACAAGAGAAGGAAGAGACCTACAATAACAAAGCCAAAACAATTAAGAAAATGGTAATACGAACATATATATTGATAATTACCTTAACTGTAAATGGATTAAATGCTCCAGCCAAAAGTCATAGACTGGCTGAATGGACACACACACACACAAAAAGACCCATATATATGCTGTCTACAAGAAACCCTCTTCAGACGTAGGGACACATACAGACTGGAAGTGGGGGTATGGAGAAAGATATTCCATGCAAATGCAAGTCAAAAGAAAGCTGGAGTAGCAATTCTCATATCAGACAAAATAGACTTAAAACAAAGACTATTTCAAGGAAAAAAGAAGGACACTATATAATGATAAAGGGATCAATCCAAGAAGAAGATATAAGAATTGTAAATATTTATACATGTACATAGGAGCACCTCAATACATAAGGCAAATATTAACAGCCATAAAAGGGGAAATTGACAGTAACACAATCATAGTAGGGATCTTTAACACCCCACTTTCACCAATGGACAGATCATCCAAAATGAAAATAAATAAGGAAACACAAGCTTTAAATGATACATTAAACAAGATGTCCTTAATTGATATTTATAAGACATTCCATACAAAAACAACATAATACACTTTCTTCTCATGTACCAATGGAACATTCTCCAGGATAGATCATATCTTGGGTCACAAATCAAGCCTTGGTAAATTTAAGAAAATTGAAATCATATCAAGTATCTCTTCCAACCACAAGGGTATAAGACAAGATATCAATTACAGGAAAATTTCAGTAAGAAATACAAACACATGGAGGCTAAACAACAAACTACTTAATAACCAAGAGATCATTGAAGAAATCAAAGAGGAAATCAAAAAATACCTAGAAACAAATGACAATGAAAGCACAGTGACCCAAAACCTATCGGATGCAGCAAAAGCAGTTCTAAGTGGGAAGTTTATAGCAATAAAATCCTACCTTAAGAAATAAGAAACATCTCAAACGAACAACCTAACCTTACACCTAAAGAAATTAGAGAAAGCAGAACTAAAAAGTCCCAAAGTTAGCAGAAAGAAAGAAATCATAAAGATCAGATCAGAAATAAATGAAAAAGAAATGAAGGCAATGATAGTAGAGATCAATAAAACTGAAAGCTTGCTGTTTGAGAATATAAACAAAATTGATAAACCATTAGCCAGACTTATCAAGAAAAACAGGTAGAAAACTCAAATCAATAGAATTAGACATGAAGAAGGAGAAGTAACAACTGACACTGCAGAAATACAAAGGATCATGAGAGATTACTACAAGCAAGTATATGCCAATAAAATAGACAACCTGGAAGATATGGACAAATTCTTAGAAATGCACAACCTTCCAAGACTGAACCAGGAAGATACAGTAATTGCGAACAGACCAAACACAAGCACTGAAATTGAAACTGTGATTAAAAATCTTTCAACAAATAAAAGTCCAGGGCCAGATGGCTGCACAGGAGAATTCTATCAAATATTTAGAGAAGAGCTAACACCTATCCTTCTCAAAATCTTCCAAAATATAGCAGAGGAAGGAACACTCCCAAACTCATTCTATGAGGCTGCCATCATTCTGATACCAAAACCAGACAAAGTTGTCACAAAGAAAGAAAACTACAGGCCAATAACACTGATGAACGTAGATGCAAAAGTCCTGAACAAAATACTAGCAAACAAAATCCAACAGCACATTAAAGGTATCATACACTATGATCAAGTGGGGTTTATCCCACGAATGCAAGGATTCTTCAATATACGCAAATCAATCAATGTGACACACCATATTAACAAATTGAAGGAGAAAAACCATATGATCATCTCAATAGATGCAGAGAAAGTTTTCAAAAAAATTCAACACACACTTATGATAAAAACCCTCCAGAAATTAGGCAAAAACCCTCAACATGATAAACGCCATATATGACAAACCCACAGCCAACATCGTCCTCAATCGTGAAAAACTGAAACCATTTCCACTAAGATCAGGAACAAGACAAGGTTGCCCATGCTCACCACTATTATTCAACAAAGTTTTGGAAGTTTTAGTCCTAGCAATCAGAGAAGAAAAGGAAGTAAAAGGAATCCCAATTGGAAATGTAGAAGTAAAGCTGTCACTGTTTGCAGATGACATGATGCTATACATAGGGAATCCTAAAGATGCTACCAGAAAACTACTAGAGATGCTCAATGATTTGGTAAAGTAGCAGGATACAAAATTAATGCACAGAAATCTGTGGCATTCCTATATACTAATGATGAAAAATCTGAAAGTGAATTTAAGAAAACACTCCCATTTACCATTGCAACAAAAAGAATAAAATATCTAGGAATAAACCTACCTAGGGAGACAAAAGACCTGTATGCAGAAAATTATAAGACACTGATGAAAGAAATTAAAGATGATAAAAATAGATGGAGAGATATACCATGTTGTTGGATTGGAAGAATCAACATTGTGAAAATGACTACTACCCAAAGCAATCTATAGATTCAATGCAATCCCTATCAAACTACAACTGGCATTTTTCGCAGAACTAGAACAAAAAATTTCACAATTTGTATGGAAACACAAAAGACCCCGAATAGCCAAAGCAATCTTGAGAACGAAAAATGGAGCTGGAAGAATCAGGCTCCCTGACTTCAGACTATACTCCAAAACTACAGTAATCAAGACAGTATGGTACTGGCACAAAAACAGAAAGATAGATCAATGGAAAAGGATAGAAAGCCCAGAGATAAACCCATGCACATATGGTCACCCTATCTTTGATAGAGGACACAGGAGTTTACAGTGGAGAAAGGACAGTCTTTTCAATAAGTGGTGCTCGGAAAACTGGACAGGTACATGTAAAAGTATGAGATTAGATCACTCCCTAACACCATACACAAAAATAACCTCAAAATGGATTAAAGACCTAAATGTAAGGCCAGAAACTATCAAATTCTTACAGGAAAACATAGACAGAACACTCTATGACATAAATCACAGCAAGATCCTTTTTGACCCACCTCCTAGAGTAATGGAAATAAAAACAAAAATAAACAAATGGGACCTAATGAAACTTCAAAGCTTTTGCACAACAAAATAAACCATAAACAAGATGAAAAGACAACCCTCAAAATGGGAGAAAATATTTGCAAATGAAGCAACTGATAAAGGATTAATCTCCAAAACATACAATCCACACATGCAGCTTAATATCGAAAAAACAAACAACCCAATCTAAAAATGGGCAGAGCACCTAAATAGACATTGCTCCAACAAACACATGAAAAGATACTCAACATCACTAATCATTAGAGAAATGCAAATCAAAACTACAATGAGATATTTCACACTGGTCAGAATGGCCATTATCAAAATATCTAGAAGCAATAAATGCTAGAGAGGGCGTGTAGAACAGGGAATCCTCTTGCAGTTTTGGTGGAAATGTAAATTGATACAGCCACTATGCAGAACATTATGGAGGTTCCTTAAAAAACTACAAATAGAACTACCATATGATCCAGCAATCCCACTAGTGGGCATAAACCCTGAGGAAACCATCTTTCATAAAGGTCATGTAGGGCTTCCCTGGTGGTGCAGTTGTTGAGAGTCCACCTGCCGATGCAGGGGACATGGGTTCTTGCCCCAGTCTGGGAAGATCCTACATGTCATGGATCGGCTTGGCCCATGAGCCATGGCCACTGAGCCTGCGCGTCCGGAGCCAGTGCTCCATAACAGGAGAGGCCACAACAGTGAGAGGCCTGCGTGCCACAAAAAAAAAAAAAAAAAAAAAAAAAAAAAGTCATGTACCAAAATGTTCATTGCAGCTCTATTTACAAGAGCCAGGACATGGAAGCAACCTAAGTGTCCATCGACAGATGAATGGATAAAGAAGATGTGGCACATATGTACAATGGAATATTACTCAGCCATAGAAAGAAATGAAAGTGAGTTATTTGTAGTGAGGTAGATTGACCTAGAGACTGTCATACAGTGTGAAGTAAGTCAGAAAAGAAATACATATACCACATGCTAACACATATATGAGCCTGACCTTTGGCACCAGGCCAGGCTGAGTGGTGGGGGACAGGGAGGGAAGTGACCATGAGAGAAGCAGAAGAGCTTCCAGAAAGGGACATACTGATGTCTCAGTTGGCAGCAATGGCCTCCTACAAACAGACCCACAGCCCCTTCTTCTTCCCAGACCTGCTGGCCATGGGACAGTGATTCATGGCCAAATCCTTATGGAAGGGCCCCACAAGGCTGGCTTCTCCTTTGTTTACCTGTCCCCAACCTCCAGCTCTGCAGGTCCTGGTGCTCCCGTGGAGAGCTCAGTGGGGGAAACTCATCAGAATGTCAAGCTAAGCTAAGACAGCTAACTTGCCAGGGAGACCCAAGGAAACTAGACGTAGAGGGCTACATACAAAACACTGTTTGGAATGTCTGCACCAAAGCCAAGGTAGAGTTGGGGCAAGCTTGGAGAGACAGGCTGGGAACCCCAGGCAACATCCCCCAGCCTTTCATTCTAGGGGGCTGGTCCTGATATATGGAATCTAAAAAAAGAAAAGAAAAAAAAGGTCAGAAGAACCTAGGGACAAGACGGGAATAAAGATGCAGACCTACTAGAGAATGGACTTGAGGATATGGGGAGGGGGAAGGGTAAGCTGTGACAAAGTGAGACAGTGGCATGGACATATATACACTACTAAACGTAAAATAGATAGCTAGTGGGAAGCAGCTGCATAGCACAGGTAGATCAGCTTGGTGATTTTTGACCACCTAGAGGGGTGGGATAGGGAGTGTGGGAGGGAGAGAGATGCAAGAGGGAAGAGATATGGGGACATATGTATATGTATAACTGTTTCACTTTTTTATAAAGCAGGAACTAACACACCACTGTAAAGCAATTATACTCTAATAAAGATGTTAAAAAAAAAAAAAAGAAGTTGCCACAGCCACCCTAGCCTTCAGCAACAACCACCCTGATCAGTCAGCAGCCATCAACACTGAGGCAAAACCCTCCACCACCATCTGAGCTGAAGACTCATTTTTAAGCAATAAAGTACTTTTTAATTAAGGTATGCACATTTTTAGATATGATGGTATTACACACTTAATAGACTACAGTACAGTGTAAACATAATTTTAATATTCACTGGGAAACCAAAAAATGTGTGTGGCTCTCCTGATTAAAATATTTGCCTTATTGCAGTGGTTTGGAATCAAACTCGCAGGTGTGCCTTGTCTGACCCAGAAATGGGATTGCTGTATTATATTGTAATTCTATTTTTTAATTTTTTTGAGGAACCTCCATAATGTTTTCCATAGTGGCTGTACCAATTTACATTACCACCAACTGTGCACAAGTGCCCCCTTTTCTTCATATCCTTGCCAACGTTTGAGATCTCTTTTTGATGATAACCATTCTGACAGGTGTGAGGTGACATCTCATTTTGATTCTGATTTGCATTTCCCTGATGATTAGTGATGTTGAGCATCTTTTCATGTACCAGTTGATCATGTTTACGTCTACTTTGGGAAAATGGTCCAAAGGTCTTATGCTAATTTTTTAATTGGATTTTCATTCTTCTTTCCTTCCTTCCTTCCTTCCTTCCTTCCTTCCTTCCTTCCTTCCTTCCTTCCTTCCTTCCTTCCTTCCTTTCTCCCTCCCTCCCTCCCTTTCTTTCTTTCTTTTTCCTTTCTTTTTTCTTTCTTTTTTCTTTCTTTCTTTCTTTTGCTATTGATATTTATGAGTTCCTTATATATTTTGGATATTAACCCCTTATCAGACAGATAGTTTGCAGATATTTTTCCCATTCCATAGGTTGTCTTTCATTTTGTTTGTGTATTTATTTATATATTTATTTATTACTTTTCAGAAACTTTTTAGATTTATGTAATCCCACTTATTTATTTTGTTTTTTTCCTTATGCTTTTGGCTTCACATCCAAATATGTTTTGCTAAATGGTACAAAATTCCATTTATAAGATGAATAGTTTTCTGGAGATCTAATTGACAGCATGGTGACTATAGTTAACAATACTGTATTGTATACTTGAAAGTTGCTAAAAGAGTAGATCTCAAAACTTCTCACCACATGCCAAAAACTTGTAACTATTTGACGTGATGGGTGTGTTAACTAACCTTATTCTGGTAATCATTTGCAATATATACATATATATGTAGAAAACTCATTGACCAAGGAGTTATTTCCCTACATTTTCTTCTAGAAGTTTTATGGTTTCCAGTCTTACAAGTCTTTAAGCCATTTCAAGTTAACTTTTTGAGTGGTATAAGATGGGGGTTCAGTTTCATTCTTTTGCATGTGTACATCTAATTTTCCTAACACCATTTATTTAAGAGACTATCTTTCCTCACTGAGTATTCTCTGCTCCCTTGTCAAATATTAGTTGTCCATGTATGTGTGAGTTTATTTCTGGGCTCCTGATTCGGCTTTATTTGTCCATGTGTCTGTTTTTATGCCAATACTATACTGTTCTGCTTATATAGTTTTGTAATATAGCTTGAAATCAAGAAGTGTGATGCCTCACTTTATCATTCTTTCTCAAGACTGCTTTGACTTGGGGTCCTTTGTGAATCCTAACACAAAAATATTAGGATTATTTTTTCCATTTCTGTAAGAAAATGCTACTCAATATTGATAAGGAGTGCAGTGAATCTGTAGATGGCTTTGGGTTGTATGGACATTTTAACAATATTAATTCTTCTGATCCATGAACATGGGATATCTTTCCATTTATTTGTGTCTGCTTCAATTTCTTTCTCAGTGTCTTATAATTTTCACTGCACAGATCTTTCACCTTCTTGATTAAATCTATTCTTAATTATTTTATTGTTTTTGAAACTGTTGCGAATGGGATTGCTTTATTTATTTATTTTTCAGATACTTTATTTTTAGTGTAAAGAAACATGACTGATTTTTGTATGTTGACTTTGTATCCTTCACCTTTATTAGTTCTAACAATTATTATTTATTAGTTCTAACAATTATTTGTTAAGTCTAACAATTATTTGGTGGAATCTTTAGGTTTTTCTATATATGAGATTATGTCTGCAAACAGAGACAATTTTACTTCTTTTCTGATTTGGATGACCTTTATTTCTTTCTCTTGCCAAATTGCTCTGGCTAGGACTTCTGGCACTATGTCAAATAGGAGTGCTGGGAGAAGACTCCCTTATCTTGTTGCTGATCTTAGAGGAAAAACTTTCAGCCTTTCATCATTGAGTATAATGTCATCTGTGGGCTGGTCATATGTAGCATTTATTATGTTAAAGTAAGTTTCTTCTATACCTAATTAGTTGAAGGTGTTTATCACGAAAGGGTGTTGTATTTGTCAAATACTTTTTCTTCATCTGTTGAGATGATCATGTGAATTTATCCTTTAGTCTTTTTTTTTTTCTTTTGCTGCACTGTGTGGCTTGCAGGATCTTAGTTCCCCAAACAGGGATTCAACTCGAGCCCCTGGCAGTGAAAGCATGGAGTCCTAACCACTGGATCACCAGGGAATTCCTGTTATCCTTTATTCTTTTAATGTTGTGTAACACATGATTGATTTGCATATGAGGAATCATCCTTCTATCCCAGGGATAAATCCCACTTGAACATGGTATATATATATTTTTTTAAGATTTATTTTAGTTTATTTATTTATTTATTTGGCTGCATCAGGTCTTAGCTTCAGTGTGCTGGCTTTTTTTGCAACATGCAGGATTCTCTAGTTGCAGCACACATGTGGGCTTCAGAGCACATGGGCTTAGTTGCCCCAAGACATGTGGGATCTTAGTTCCCTGACCAGGGATTGAACTCGCATCTCCTGCATTGGAAGGTAGATTCTTAACCACTGGACAACAAGGGAAGTCCCAGTATATGCTCTTTAGTGTGCTGTTGAATTAGGTTCAGTAATATTTTGTTGAGAAGTTTTGCATCTCTATTCATCAGGGATATTGAACTGTAGTTTTCTTGTATTGTCCTTATCTGCCTTTTGGTCAGGGTAATGCTGGTCTCCTAAAATGAGTTTGGGAGTGTTCCCTCCTCTTCAATTTTTTGGAGGAGTAGAGGAGGATTAGCATTAATTTTTCTTTAAATATTCACCAATGAACCCACCTAGTCCTGGCCTTTCCTTATTTGGGAGGTTTTTGATTAATGATTCAATTTTGTTATCTGTTATTAGTCTTTTCTTATGTTCTATTTTTTCATGATTCAGACCTAATAGATTGTATTATTCTAGGAATCTCTCTACTTCTTCTAGGATTTCCAATTTGTTGGTGTATCATCTTTCATAGTCTTTGTATTTCTGTGGTACCAGTTGTAATGTCTCCTTTTTCACTTGTAATTTTTAAAATTTAAATTCTCTCTTTTATTTCTTGGTTAGTATAGCTAAATACTGTCATTTTTTTGTCTTGTCAAAAAATAAACTCTTGGTTTTGTTAATCTTCTCTATTGTGTTATTAGTCTCTATTTCCTTTACATTTGCTCTAATCTTTATTATTTCTCTACTTCCGCTAACTTTGGGCCTAGTTTGTTTTTTTCCTAGTTCCTTGAGGTGTAATGTTAGGTCCTTTGTTTGAGGTATTTCTCTGTTCTTAATGTGTATGTTTATAGCTATGAACTTTCCTTTTAAAACTGCCTTTGCTGCTGTACCCCATAAGTTCTGGTATGTTGTATTTCTATTTTCATTTGTCTCGAGATTATTTTTTATTTCCTTTTTGATTTCTTCTTTGATTGTTCAGGAGTATGTTGTTTAATTTCTATTTATTTGTGAGTTTTCTAGCTTTCCTCCTGTTTTTTATTTCTATCAAAGAATGTGCTTTAAATGAGAAGACATACTTCTGGACTGTGATATCTTTCTGTCTGAATCACTTAAGTATTTTCTGCCTTCTAAGATCTTAATTTATCCAATTGTAAAACTGGACAAAGTATATACTATAACAGGGATAGTTCAAATCTAGTTCATGGGCAAGGATGTATAGTTGAAATACATGATGATCTTTGAATGTTTGTATAGACTCTCTGGCACTTACCAGTGCAGTGTCATTTCTTGCACAGGATGTTTAAGTGCTGTGAACCTCAGCTATATCATCTGGAAAGAGGGAAAAGTAATTTGTAATTTCTAGGGTTTGGAGAAATATTAAATGAGATCATGCATATAAAGTCCCCACAGTGCCTAGCACTTATTTTCTGTTCAATAAACTGTAGTGGTTTTTATCACTGTTGTTACTGATTTTTGTTTTGTGGTTTTGTAAAGAATACTACCTTAGAAAACACCAAAGTCAGGTAGACTTAATCTAGCTCATGAAAACTGCTCATCTTCATCTATTCATCTTACATTGTCCCATTATTAACCTAGCCAAAGCACTACTCAATGTTTCCATGGCTCTCATCAACCTGCTCTTCTCAGCCTTCTCTTTTTCAGTAAATTGCAATGATTTTAGTTTATCAGGCCCAAAACATTAGAGTCACTATTATATCCCATATGTAATAAATACAGCAGCACATGTAATTAGCTGTAAACTTATAAAAGAGAATCTCCTAAATCCAACCACTTCTCACCACTTCCAGCATACCAAACTGGCCTGAACTACCACCATCTCTCCCCTAGCATCTTGTAATAGCCTCTTAAGTAGTCCCCCCTATTCTTTCTTTGTCCCTAAAAATTTATTCCTAATACATCATCCAGAGTGATTCTATTATAACCTAAGGCAGATTGGGTCAGTTCTCTGCTCAAACCTCTCGAATGGCATCCTGTCAAACTGAAAGCCAAAGAACTTACCTTGGCATAGGAAACTGCATGATTTTACACCTGCTCCCTCTCTGACCTCACCTCCTACCCCCTGTCTCCATTCACTCTGTTTAGGCCATAAGAACTTTGAATTTGCCATTCTTTATGTTTGGAATTCTCTTCCCTGCAATATCCACATGACTCACTTTCTCCATTTTTTCAGTCCTCTTTTAAAATGTTACCTCTCCAAAGAGGTCTATATAAAATAATAACACACTCTCCATCACTCCCCATCTCTACTACCCTGTCTAATTTTATCTAACATATTCTATATTGTTTATTGTCCATTTTTCCTGACTAATATTTAATAACCTCCACAAGGGACATTGTTATTTTCATTAATTCCCAGTGTTGAACAAATGAATGAACAATTAGTTCAGTGCCTGCTATGTTACAGACACCTGTATTAAGCACCAGGGTTGCATACAACACATTAGCTCTAGCCTTGAGGAGTTCCAAAACAAAGTAAGAGGAAGGCCCCCAAAGAAATAATATAAATACACAATTCCTATTATAATGCTAAATGCTATAATAATGATCTTTACCAGGTGTTGTAGTAGTTTAGAGGACGGGGCTTAACTAGAGGATGGAGCTTAACTGCATGATGGATGACAAGAAAGTCTTCATTAGGAAGGTAATGCTAGAGCTAGAATTTGAGCTGAATCTGAAGCATGAATATTCAACAAACAAAAGAGGGGCAAAGGATGGTGATGGGAGGGGTGCATTGAGAAGACATTCTAAATAGAGAAGCAAGTAAAATGACATGGAGATGTAAAATATAGAAGCAGCTATGTATAAAGAAAATAATTTAAATATAGACTGAAAGAGGGACTTCTCTGGTGGTGCAGTGGTTAAGAATCAGCCTGCCAATGCAGGGGACATGGGCTCCAGCCCAGGTCCAGGAAGATCCCGCATGCTGCAGCTCAGCTAAGCCTGTGCACTACAACTAGTGAGCCTGAGCTCTAGAGCCTGTGAGCCACAACTAATGAGTTCGCATGCCACAACTACTGAAGCCCTGGCACCTACAGCCCGTGCTCCACAACAAGAGAAGCCACCACAATGAGAAGCCCGTGCACCACAAGGAAGAGTAGCCCCCAGTCACTGCAACTAGAGAAAGCCCGTGAGCAGCAACAAAGACCCAAATAAATAAATAAATAAATAAATAAATAAATAAGATAGACTGAAAGAAACTCTTGGAACTAGGGTATTGAGCATACATGGTTGGGAAGGGAGTTCTTGCTTATTTTTCTCAAGGGACTGACCTTTTCTCAACCCAGCCAAAGGATAGAGTGAATAGGAAGAGTATGTGGAATGTGCAAAATTTCATTCACTGGGGAGGAGCCCTGATAGACTGGAGGAGCTACTGATGCTTTTAGAAGTTATTTGAATTATGTCCTTCAGGACTGGATTATGTTCCTCAGGTCAGCATATCTTCTACTTTGGGTAAGGAACAGAACAATAGAAAACATATTATTAGAAGTCAAACCTTAGTGCAGCTCACCAGATATAGGTGAAATTGTCAGGATATCCTTTCTCCACAGGTTTTGCAAGGAAATCTATTATTTATTTCCAGATTACCTTTGCTTGCCCACAAGAGACCATTTGTCAACCAAATCCCAACCCAATAGATGAAAGAATAAAATGCAGATGTATTTCCGTATTTGACATAATATAAAGAGGTTTTTCTTTAAATCAGTGGCTTAGCATTTACCTGTTTGATTATTTCTGAGCCAATGCTGAAGGTTTTGCACACCCATCTACAAGCCAAAATTCTACCCTCTGGTAAGGTACCAAATGGGATCAAAATTAGATCCGTTGTGTTACTCTGCATTTAGTCTAGGTTGTGAAGGTTTTATTAGACTGACAAATCAGATCAGAAGCACAAAGCAAAGCAAACCAAAACCCACATCCACAGTGTAGTTGCTGTGGAATACAGCTGAGAGAATTGGATTAGTGTCATATTGTGAAATGTTGTGAACTTCTCAAACACCCTTTATTGAACAAATATAAATTGAGTGACAGCTGTGTGTAAGGCAGTGTATGAGGGAGAAGAGAAATAAATTACTAGTTGTACAGTTTTTTTAAATCTTCTTATGCTAGATCATACTTTGGGGTAGGTTAATGGGGGTACCACTGGTAGAGTTGGACAGTAAAAATGATTGTTACCTATGTCACCTAGTTCTAATTAGTTGTAAAGTCAAAATGTGTCTTTCAAAATCTCTGTCATATTTGTCTTTTCTAGTTCCTCTAGGATCTCATACCTGAAGTAGTACAATTGTTATGAGACTACTTTCTCTGCCTCAAGTTTGAGCAGATTCCACATACAGGGGTCTCTGAGTAATGTCATTTCCTCATGTTACTTCCATGTTTTCTGTTAATCATCATCATCAATCTGTGTTTGACTTCCATAACCTTCCGTAAATAGACCATTCCAGTAGGAGCCCTCCTTCTGGTCTGGCTGCTTTATTTTCTCCCCCAGGAATGGAATCTGTTCCTTTCTGTTTACACGATTTGCTTTAGCTAACATCTTTTTGATAATCCAGAAACAGCAGTTGCAGAGCCATGGTGGAGAAGGATCTTACAGTACTGTAGTTTATTATTGAAAAAAATCCACATATAAGTGGACTTGTGAAGTTCAAACACGTGTTGTTCAAGGGTCAACTGTAGTTACCTAACTCAGAGATTTGTTGAGGGAATTAAATGAGTGGTATAAATAAAAATGCTTCGAACATTTTCTGGACCACAGTAATGCACAATAAGTGACGATGGGGACTTCCCTGGCGGTCCAGTGGTTAAGATTCTGCGTTTCCAATGCAGGGGCTGCAGGTTCAATCCCTGGTTGGGGAACTAAGATCCCACATGCTGTGCGGCCAAAAAAGAAAAATCACATATATAAAATATTTTTTAAAAGTGTTGATGATGATGATGATGAAGATGATGATGATGATAATATGGACATGTTTGTTCTTCTGTCTTTGCACACTTGTAAGCTAGATTTCTGGACATGACATTGCTTGGTAAAATGGCATTCACATTTGCTGTCTTAATAAAAATGTTGTACCCATTTACATACTCACAACTGTGCATAAAACTACCTGATTCTTCATACTCTTGCCAATTCAAAGTATTTTTTAATTGCCAATCTGAGAGGCTAAAAACATCTCATTTTTGTTTAATTTGCATTTGCTTGACAATTAATTGAGATTAAGCTACAAGCCATCTATATTTTTCTGTGAATTGCCTATCTGCATTTTTGCCCTTTTGTGTGTGTGTGTGTGAGTGTATGTGTGGAGGTGGAGGGAGGATTATATTGTATTAGGTAAGAATTTAACTTTGTTTTTCCCAAACAGATAGCCAGTTGATCCAGTGCCTTTATTAAATAATCTACCTTTTTTATAATTAATTTTAAATGCCACCACATTTATTAAATACTAAATCCTCATATATATGTCTATTTTTAAACTCTATAATTTTTTTTATTAATTTTGTATAATTATATGTCATTATCACACTGTTTTTACTTCTGAAAATTTATGGTATCAATTTTGATATCTGGTAGAATAAGACTGTTCATACATTAGTCCCCCTTAACTAGGGAAAAACTGATGCAACATAAATGCCTTCTTATTCTAGCTTGAATATAATATCTAGCTGAAATTTACACAATAAATATTATATGGTGATGCCTTTGCTACTAACTGATGATGGTGCAAATGACCAAAGGTCTCATCTGAAATCCTTCTCACATGTTGCATATGTAAGCAAAATGTCCATGGCAAATCTTCACCTCTCATGAATCCTATATTTTCAGCTAAAATGGATTGCTTATTGTGCCTTGAGCACATTGTGCAAGTCAACACTTCTGTGCCGTTGCCTCATGCTACTTCTTCTATCTGGACTATACCTCCTCTTTCTTTTCCCAGCAAACTTGTATTTATCCTTCAAAGCTCACTTCATTTTACACCTTCTGTGTTATGCCTTCTCTAATAGGCACATAACTTTTTGATGAAGGCTATACAATTAACCATTAAACTATCTTTTTGTTCGTTATGTGTATCTATAGGCTTTTCCCCCAGACCACTCCACTGAAAATGCTCTTGTCAAGGTCATCAATAACCTCCAAGTTATTAAATACAATAGTAAATTCTCAGTCCTTATGTTACTCAAAATTCTCTGCCAGAAATGATAGCTTTAATCATGCCTCCTGGAAACACTTTCTTCACATGGCTTCCAAGTTTCTATGTTGTCTTGGTTTTCCTCCTAGCACTTTGGCATCTCTTCTCAGTCTCCTTTTTTTAATCTTCCTTATCTCACCCACCTTTAAACTTTGGAGTGCTACAAGGCTGTCTTCAGAGATCTCTATATACACTCACTTTTTAGGTACTGTCATCCAGTTCCATGACTTCACATAACATCCATATGCCAATGATTCCTAAATTTTATATGCCCAGGTAAAATCGTGCCCCTGAAATCATAACACATATATGTAACCACCTACTTGATGTCTTTCCTTGGATGTCTGTTAGGCATCTCAAATCTAATATATCCAAAACTTAACTCTCGTCTTCATCCCCTCATCACCAAACCTGCTTAACCCTAAGTCTTATCTATTTCAGGTAATGATAATTGTATCTTTTCATTTACCAAGGCCCCAAAACTTGAAGTAATCTCCTGGAAGTCTCTCTAGAGTTCTACATCCTATTCACAGCAGATAACATTTCTGACTTCAGATTCTGATCTTCTCAATACCTCTATCACTGTTTGCTTGATACAAGCCAACATCATCCCTCACCTGGATTAATGCAATAGCTGACTTGGTGGTCTCTTTGCTTGCCCCTGATATAAAGTGATCCTTTCAAAACATGTGTCAAATACTATCACTCCTCTCCTCAAAACTCTCTGATGGCTTTCCATCTCATGCAGATTAAAAATCAAAGATTATTTTTACCATGACCTCAAAGGCTTTATGCACTCTGGCCCTCTACTACCTTTGTGACCTCATCTCCTGCCATTCCTCCCTTTGCTGTCTACACTTTAGCACTGCTGGCCCCTTCACTGTTCCTAGAATGTGTCAGACATGCTCTCACTGCAGGGACCTTGCATCGACTGTTCCCTTTGCTTAAAATATTTCCCCCCAGATCTTCTTATGCCTTGTCAATTGTTTGCCTCTGCTCAAAGGTCTTTTCTACAAAGACCTTCTTTCAGTAGAGTGGCACTCAGTCACTCAATATCTTTTAACGTACTTAACACATTAGAACTTTATATATCTGTTTATGTGTTTATTATGACTTCCCAACTTGAATGAAAACAACACAAGGGCAGAGGTTTATCACACCTCTTTACTAATATATCCCCCAGTGTCAAGAATTGTGCCTGGCACATAGTAGGTATTCAATAAAGAGCTGATGAATATACAAATGTGTGAATGAATGGTTTGCATGATAGACACCATCATATCATCCCAGCTCCTTCTCACATCCCTGAGCTTTATTCCATTACTGAGTTTCACCTCACTCCTTATTCTTTTTTTGTAACTCATTATTTTTTATCAGAGTATAGTTGATTTACAATATTATATTAATTACACATGTACAACATATCAACAGTAATTCAATATTTTTATAAATTATACTCCATTTAAAAATATTATAAAATAATGGCTATATTCCTGTGATATACATTACACTCTTGCATCTTTGTTAAATATCTTTAATGGAGTATAATTACATTACAATGTTGTGTTAGTTTCTGCTTATAACAAAGTGAATAAGCTATATGTACATATATATGCCCATATCCCCTCCCTGTTGCATCTCCCTCCCACACTCCCTATCGCACCCCTCTGGGTGGTCACAAAGCACCAAGCTAATCTCCCTGTGCTATGTGGCTGCTTCCCACTAGCTATCTATTTTACGTTTGGTAGTGTATATATGTCAGTGCTACTCTCTCGCTTCGGCCCAGCTTACACTTCTCCCTCTCCATGTCCTCAAGTACATTCTCTAAGTCCGTGTCTTTATTCCTGTCCTGCCCCCAGGTTCATAAGAACTTTTTTTTTTAGATTCCATATATGTGTTGGCATATGGTCTTTGTTTTCCTCTTCCTAACTTACTTCACACTGTATGACAGACTCTAGGTCCATCCACCTCACTACAAATAACTCAATTTCATTACTTTTTATGGCCGAGTAATATTCCACTGTATATTTGTGCCACATCTTTTTTTTTTTCACATGAATATCTTCCTGATTTATTTACATAACCACAGTTGGTAGAGCTGGTCAGTTGTGCTAACTGACCTATTTGCCATCTAAATGATTATGCTCTCTTTTCCAAAGGATTAAACCATACAGGTGAGAAATTGTCTTTTATTCTGAAATCAAGCAGCTGTAAAATATCCAAAATTCTGAGGCTGTATCAGGGGACTGAAGTCAATGTGTTGATACTGCAGAAATCTGTACTGCTACTTTGCTCAGGCATCTACCAGGAGACTGCTGTTTTTCAAGCATACATTCTTCAGCCAGACTCAGCAAATCTTAAGTCAGAATCCTGATAGGCTTTAACTGGATTTCCTCACCATCTGTATACCCTGAAAATGACATTTCTCAGGAAAAAGACTTCCATCCCAGTGATTTGGGTCCTGGACTTTTGGGAGCTGCTATATTCACAGATGACTGGGCAAAAGTCTTTTTTTTAAACATCTTTATTGGAGTATAATTGCTTTACAATGGTGTGTTAGTTTCTGCTTTATAACAAAGTGAATCAGTTATACATATACATATGTTCCCACATCTCTTCCCTCTTGCATCTCCCTCCCTCCCACCCTCCCTATCTCACCCCTCTAGGTGGTCACAAAGCACCGAGCTAATCTCCCTGTGCTATGTAGCTGCTTCCCACTAGCTATCTATTTTATGTTTGGTAGTGTATATATGTCCATGCCTCTCTCTCGCTTTGTCACAGCTTACCCTTCCCCCTCCCCATATCTTCAAGTCCATTCTCTAGTAGATCTGTATCTTTATTCCCGTCTTACCCCTAGGTGCCACATGACATTTTTTTCTTACATTCCATATATATGTGTTAGCATATGGTATTTGTCTTTCTCTTTCTGACTTACTTCACTCTGTGTGACAGACTCTAGGTCCATCCACCTCACTACAAATAACTCAATTTCATTTCTTTTTATGGCTGAATAATATTCCATTGTATATATGTGCCACATCTTCTTTATTCATTCATCTGTCAATGGACACTAAGTTTGCTTCTATGTTCTGGCTATTGTAAATAGAGCTGCAATGAACTTTGTGGTACATGACTCCTTTTTTAATTATGGTATTCTCAGGTTATATGTCCAGTAATGGGGTTGCTGCGTTGTATGGTAGTTCTATTTTTAGTTTTTTAAGGAAGCTCCATACTGTTATCCACAGTGGCCGTATCAATTTACATTCCCACCAACAGTGAAGAGGGTTCTCTTTTCTCCACACCCTCTCAAACATTTATTGTTGTAGATTTTTTGATGGCGACCATTCTTACTGGTGTGAGGTGATACCGAAATGTAGTTTTCATTTGCATTTCTCTAATGATTAGTGATGGTTAGCATTGTTTCATATGTTTCTTCACAATCTATATATCTTCTTTAGAGAAATGTCTATCTAGATCTTCTGCCCATTATGGATTAATTTTTAAAAATTTTTTATTGAGCTGCATGAGCTGCCTGTATATTTGGAGATTAATCCTTTGTTGGTTGCTTCGTTTGCAAATATTTTCTCCTACTCTGATGGTTGTCTTTTCATCTTGTTTATGGTTACTTTTGCTGTGCAAAAGCTTTTAAGTTTCAATAGGTCCCATTTGCCTATTTTTGTTTTTATTTCCATTTCTCTAGGAAATGGGTCAAAAAGGATCTTGCTGTGATTTATGTCAAAGAGGGTTCTTCCTATGTTTTCCTCTAAGAGCATCAGAGTGTCTGGCCTTATATTTAGGTGTTTAATTAATTTTCAGTTTATTTTTCTGTACGGTATTCAGGAGTATTCCCATTTCATTCTTTTAAATGGAGCTGTCCAGTTTTGCCAGCACCACATATTGAAGTGGCTGTTTTTTCTCCATTGTATATTATTGCCTCCTTTATCAAAGATAACGTGTCTGTATGTGTGTGGGCTTATCTATGGCTTTCTATCCTGTTTCTTTGATCTATATTTCTGTTTTTGTGCCAGTACCATATTATCTTGATTACTGTAGCTTTGTAGTATAGTCTGAAGTTGGGAAGCCTGATTCCTCCAGCTCTGTTTTTCTTTCTGAAAATTGCTTTTGCTATTCGGGATCTTTTGTTTTTCCATACATGTTGTGAAATCTTTTGTTCTATTTCTGTGAAAAATGCCAGTGGTAGTTTGATAGGGATTGCATTGAATCTGTAGATTGCTTTGGGTAGTAGAGTCATTTTCACAATGTTGATTCTTCCAATCCAAGAACATGGTATATCTCTCCATCTATTTGTATCATTTTTAATTTCTTCCATCAGTGTCTTATACTTTTTTGCATACAGGTCTTTTGTCTCCTTAGGAAGGTTTATTCCTAGATATTTTATTATTTTTGTGGCAATGGGAGTATTTTCTTAATTTCAATTTCAGATTTTTCATCATGAGTGTATAGGAATGCAAGAGATTTCTGTGCATTAATTTTGTATCCTGCTACTTTACCAAATTCATTGATTAGCTCTAGTAGTTTTCTGGTAGCATATTTAGGATCCTCTATGAATAGTATCATGTCATCTGCAAAGAGTGACAGCTTTACTTCTTCATTTCCAATTTGGATTCCTTTTTCTTCTCTGATTGCTGTGTCTAAAACTTCCAAAACTATGTTGAATAATAGTGGTGAGAGTGGGAAACCCTGTCTTGTTCCTGATCTTAGTGGAAATGGTTTCAGTTTTTCACCATTGAGGATGATGTTGGCTGTGTGTTTGTCATATATGGCCTTTATTATGTTGAGGGAAGTTCTCTCTATGCCTATGTTCTGGAGGGTCTTTATCATAAATGGGTGTTGAAATTTGTTGAAAGCTTTCTCTGCCTCTATTGAGATGATCATATGGTTTTTCTTCTTCAGTTTGTTAATAGGGTGTATCACATTGATTGATTTGCATATATTGAAGAATCCTTGCATTCCTGGAATAAGCCCCACTTGATCATGTTGTATGATCCTTTTAATGTGCTATTGGATTCTGTTTTCTAGTATTTTGTTGAGGATTTTTGCATCTATGTTCATCAGTGATATTGGCCTGTAGTTTTCTTTCTTTGTGACATCTTTGTCTGATTTTGGTATCAGAGTGATGGTGGCCTCCTAGAATGAGTTTGGGAGTGTTCCTCCCTCTGAAATATTTTGGAAGAGTTTGAGAATGACAGGTGTTAACTCTTCTCTAAATGTTTGATAGTATTCTCCTGTACCGCCATCTGGTCCTTGGCTTTTGTTTGTTGGAAATTTTTAAATCACAGTTTCAATTTCAGTGTTTGTGATTGTTCTGTTCAAATTTTCTACTTCTTCCTGGTTCCATCTCAGAAGGTTGTGCATTCCTAAGAATTTGTCCATTTCTTCCACGTTGTCCATTATTTTTTGCATATAGTTGCTTGTAGTAGTCTCTCATGATCCTCTGTATTTCTACAGTGTCACTTGTTATTTCTCCTTTTTCATTTCCAATTCTATGGATTGGAGTCTTCTCCCTTTTTATCCTAATGAGTCTGGCTAATGGTTTATCAATTTTATTTATCTTCACATTGAACAAGTTGTTAATTTTGTTGATCTTTGTTATCATTTCCTTCATTTTTTTTCTTTTATTTCTGATCAAATCTTTATGATTTCTTTCTATCTGCTAACTTTGGGGTGTTTTGGTTCTTCTTTCTGTAATTGCTTTAGGTGTAAGGTTAGGTTGTTTATTTGAGATGTTTCTTGAACCTTTTTAAAAATTTTATTATTATTATTATTATTTTAATCAACTTTATTGGAGTATAATTGCTTTACAATGGTGTGTTAGTTTCTGATTTATAACAAAGTGAATCAGTAATACATATACGTATGTCCCCATATTTCTTCCCTCTTGCATCTTCCTCCCTGCCACCCTCCCTATCACACCCCTCTAGGTGGTCAAAAAGCACCGAGCTGATCTCCCTGTGCTATGGAGCTACTTCCCACTAGTTATCTATTTTACTTTTGGTGGTGTATATATGTCATGCCACTGTCTCACTTTGTCCCAGCTTACCCTTTCCCCTCCCCATATCCTCAAGTCCATTCTCTAGTAGGTCTGCATCCTTATTCCCGTCTTGCCCCTAGGTTCTTCTGAATATTTTTTTTTTAGATTCCATATATATGTGTTAGACTGAAGTATTTGTTTTTCTCTCTCTGACTTACTTCACTCTGTATGACAATCTCTAGGTCCATCCACTTCACTGCAAATAACTCAGTTTCAACCCATTTCATGACCGAGCACTATTCCATTGTGTATATGTGCCACCTCTTCTTTTTTTCTTTTTTTTTTAACATCTTTATTGGGGTATACTTGCTTTACAATGGTGTGTTAGTTTCTGCTTTATAGCAAAGTGAATTAGTTATACATATACATATGTTGCCATATCTCTTCCCTCTTGCGTCTCCCTCCCTCACACCCTCCCTATCCCACCCCACCAGGTGGTCACAAAGCACCGAGCCGATATCTCTGTGCCATGCGGCTGCTTCCCACTAGTTATCTACCTTACGTTTGTTAGTGTATATATGTCCATGCGCCTCTCTCACCCTGTCACAGCTCACCCTTCCCCCTCTCCATATCCTCAAGACTGTTCTCCACTAGGTCTGTGTCTTTATTCCTGTCTTACCCCTAGGTTCTTCATGATATTTTTTTTCTTTTTTAAAAAAATTTTATTTATTTATTTATTTATGGCTGTGTTGGGTCTTTGTTTCTGTGCGAGGGCTTTCTCTAGTTGTGGTGAGCGGGGGCCACTCTTCATCATGGTGCACAGGCCTCTCACTATTGCGGCCTCTCTAGTTGCTGAGCACAGGCTCCCGACGCGCAGGCTCAGTAGTTGTGGTTCACGGGTCTAGTTGCTCCGCAGCATGTGGGATCTTCCCAGACCAGGGCTCTAACCCGTGTCCCCTGCATTAGCAGGCAGATTCTCAACCACTGCGCCACCAGGAAAGCCCCATTTTTTTTCTTAAATTCCATATATATGTGTTAGCATACGGTATTTGTCTTTCTCTTTCTGACTTACTTCACTCTGTATGACAGACTCTAGGTCTATCCACCTCATTACAAATAGCTCAATTTCGTTTCTTTTTATGGCTGAGTAATATTCCATTGTATATATGTGCCACCTTCTTTATCCATTCATTGATGATGTACACTTCAGTTGATTCCTTGTTCTGGCTATTGTAAATAGAGCTGTGATGAATATTTTGGTACATGACCATTTTTGAATTATGGTTTTCTCAGGGTATATGCCCACTAGTTGGATTGCTGGTTTGTTTGGTAGTTCTATAGTTAGTTTCTTAAGGAACCTCCATTCTGTTCTCCATAGTGGCTCTATCAATTTACATTCTCACCAACAGTGCAAGAGGGTTCTATTTTATCCACACCCTCTCCAGCATTTATTGTTTCTAGATTTTTTGATGATGGCCATTCTGACTGGTGTGAGATGATATCTCATTATAGTTTTGATTTACATTTGGCTAGTGATTAATGATGTTGAGCATTCTTTCATGTGTTTGTTGGCAATCTGTACATCTGGAGAAATATCTATTTGGGTCTTCTGCCCATTTTTGGATTGGGTTGTGTGTTTTTTTTTTATATTGAGCTGCATGAGTGTCTTGTATGTCTTGGAGATTAATCCTTAGTCAGTTGCTTCATTTGCAAATATTTTCTCCGATTCTGAGGGTTGTCTTTTAGTCTTCTTTATGGTTTCCTTTGCTCTGCAAAAGCTTTTAAGTTTCATTAGGTACCATTTCTTTATTTTTGTTTTTATTTCCATTTCTCTAGGAGCTGGGTCAAAAAGGATCTTGTTCTGATATCATGGAGTGTTCTGCCTATGTTTTCCTCTAAGAGTTTGAAGGTGTCTGGCCTTACATTTAGGTCTTTATTCCATTTTGAGTTTATTTTTCTGTAAGGTGTTAGGGAGTGTTCTAATTTCATTCTTTTACATGCAGCTGTCCAGTTTCCCAGCACCACTTTTTGAAGAGGCTGTCTTTTCTCCCCTGTATATTCTGCCCCCTTTGTCAAAAATAAGGTGACCATATATGCATGGGTTTATCTCTGGGCTTTCTATCCTGATCCATTGATCTATCTTTCTGTTTTTGTGCCAGTACCATACTCTCTTGATTACTGTAGCTTTGTAGTATAGACTGAAGTCACGGACACTGTTTCCTCCAGCTCCGTTTTTCTTTCTCAAGATTGCTTTCTGGGGTCTTTTGCATTTCCATACAAATTGTGAAATTTTTTATTCAGGTTCTGTGAAAAATGCCAGTCATAGTTTGATACAGATTGCATTGAATCTGTAGATTGCTTTGGGTAGTAGAGTCATTTTCACATTGTTGATTCTTCCAATCCAAGAACATGGTATATTTCTACTTCTATCTGTATCATCTTTAATTTCTTTCATCAGTGTCTTATAATTTTTTGCATATGGGTCTTCTGTCTCCTTATATAGGTTTATTCCTAGATATTTTATTCTTTTTTTGCAATGGTAAATAGGAGTGTTTTCTTAATTTCACTTTCTGACTTTTCATCATTTGTGTATAGGAATGCAAGAGATTTCTGTTTATTAATTTTGTATCCTGCTTCTTTACCAAATTTATTGATTAGCTCTAGTAGATATCTGGTAGCATTTTTAATATACTTTATGTATAGTATCATGTCATTTACAAACAGTGACTGCTTTACTTCTTGTTTTCCCGTATGGATTGCTTTTATTCCTTTTTCTTCTCTGATTGCTGTGGCTTGGACTTCCAAAACTTTGTTGAGTAATAGCTGTGAGAGTGGGCTACCTTGTTTTGTTCCTGATCTTAGTGGAAATGTTTTCAGCTCTTCACCATTGAGAACGATGTTGGCTGTGTGTTTGTCATATATGGCCTTTATTATGTTGAGGAAATATCCCTCTATGACTACTTTCTGCAGGGTTTTTATCATACATGGGTGCTGAGTTTTGTCAAAAACTTTCTCTGCATGGATTGAGATGATCATATATTTTTTCCTTCAATTTGTTTTTATGGTGTATCACGTTGATTGATTTGCATATATTTAAGAATCCTTGCAGTCCTGGAATAAACCCCCACTTGATCATAGTGTATGATCCTTTTAATGTGCTGTTGGATTCTGTTTGCTACTATTCTGTTGAGGATTTTTGCATCTACGTTCATCAGTGTTATTGGCCTGTAGTTTTCTTTCTTTGTGACATCTTGGTCTGGGTTTGGTACCAGGGTTATGATGGCCTCTTTGAGTGAGTTTGGGAGTCTTCCTCCCTCTGCTATAGTTTGGAAGAGTTTGAGAAGGATAGGTGTTAGCACTTCTCTAAATGTTTCATAGAATTTCCCTGTGAAGCCATCAGGTCCTGGGCTTTTGTTTGTTGGAAGATTTTAATCACAGTTTCAATTTCAGTGCTTGTGATTGTTCTGATCATATTTTCTATTTCTTACTGTTCCATCCCAGAAGGTTGTGCATTTGTAAGAATTTGTCCATTTCTTCCAGGTTGTCCATTTTATTGGCAAAGAGTTGCTTGCAGTAAACTCTCATGATCCTTTGTATTTCTGCAGTGTCAGCTGTTACTTCTCCTGTTTCATTTCTAATTCTATTGATTTGAGTCTTCTCCTTTTCTTTTCTTGATAAGTCGGGTTAGTGGTTTATCAATTATGTTGATCTTCTCAAAGAACCAGCTTTTAGTTTTATTGATCTTTCCTATCATTTCCTTCATTTATTTTTCTTTTATTTCTGGTCTGATCTTTATGATTTGTTTCCTTTTGCTAAACTTGGGGTTTTTTGTTCTTCTTTCTCTAATTGCTTTACGTGTATATTTTGGTTGTTTATTTGAGATGTTTCTTGTTTCTGAAAGTAGGCTTGTATAGCTGTGAGCTTCCTTCTTAGAACTGCTTTTGCTTCATCCCATAGGTTTTGAGTCATTGTGGTTTCATTTTCATTTATTTCTATTTATTTTTTGATTTCCTCTTTGACATCTTCAGTGATCTCTTGTTTATTCAGTAGTGTGTTGTTTAGCCTCCATGTGTTTGAATTTCTTACAGATTTTTTCTTGTAATTGATATCTAGTCTCACAACATTGTGGCCGGAAAAGATACTTGAAACGATTTCAATTTTCCTAAGTTTACCAAGGCTTGCTATGTGACCCAATATATGATCTATCCTGGAAACTGTTCCATGGGCACTTGAGAGGAATGTGTATTCTGTTGTTTTTGGATGGAATGTCATATAAATATCAATTAAGCCCATCTTGTTTAATGTATCATTTAAAGCTTGTGTTTCCTTTTTTATTTGTATTTTGGATGATCTTTCCATTGGTGAAAGTGGGGTGTTTATGTTCCCAACTGTGATTGTGTTACTGTCGATTTCCCCTTTTATATCTTTTAGTACTTGCCTTATGTATTGAGGTGCTCCTATGTTGGGTGCATAAATATTTACAATTGATATATCTTCTTCTTGAATTGATCCCCTGATCATTATGTAGTGTCCTGCTTTGTCTCTCGTAATAGTTATTTTTTTAGAGTCTATTGTGTCTATTATGAGAATTGCTACTCCAGCTTTCTCTTGATTTCCATTTGCATGGAATATCTTTTTCCATCCCCTCACTTTCAGTCTCTATGTGTCCCTAAGTTTGAATTTGGTCTCTTGTGGACAGCATATATATGGGTCTTGTTGTTGTATCCATTCATACAGTCTATGTCTTTTCTTGGAGCATTTAAATTTAAGATAATTTTGGATATGTATGTTCCTATATCCATTTTCTTAATTGTTTTGGGTTTATTATTGTAGGTATTTTCCTTCTCTTGTGTTTCCTGTCTGGAAAAGTTCCTTTAGCATTTGTTGTAAAGCTGGTTTGGTGGTGCTGAATTCTCTTAGCTTTTGCTTGTCTGTGAAGTTTTTAATTTCTCCGTCAAATCTGAATGACATCCTTGCTCGGTAGAGTAAACTTGTTTGCCCCTTTTTCTCTTTCATCCCTTTATATATATCCTGCCATTCCCTTCTGGGTTGAAGAGTTTCTGCTGAAAGATCAGCTGTTAACCTTATGGGGATTCCGTTATGTGTTACTTGTTGTTTTTCTCTTGATGCTTTTAATAGTTTTTTCTTTGTATTTAATTTTTTTAGCACATTCTCTGCATTCAAAGTCCTTAATCTTTTTTAATTAATTAATTTATTTATTTTTGCTGTGTTGGGTCTTCGTTTCTGTGCGAGGGCTTTTTTCCAGTTGTGGCAAGTGGGGGCTACTCTTCATCGTGGTGTGCGGGCCTCTCACTATCGCGGCCTCTTTTGTTGGGGAGCACAGGCTCCAGAGACGCAGGCTCAGTACTTGTGACTCACGGGCCTAGTTGCTCCGCGGCATGTGGGATCCTCCCAGACCAGGGCTCGAACCCGTGTCCCCTGCCTGGGGGAATCAGCAGGCAGATTCTCAATGACTGCACCACCAGGGAAACCCCTGTATTTAATTTTTGATACTTTGATTAATATGTGTCTTGGCTTGTTTCTCCTTGGATTTATCCTCTACGGGACTCTCTGTGCTTCTTGGACTTGATTAAATATTTCCCTTCCCATTATGGGAAGTTTTCAACTATAATCTCTTCAAATATTTTCTCAGTCCCTTTCTTTTACTCTTCTTCTTCTGGGACCCTCATAATTCGAATGTTGGTGCTTTCAATGTTGTCCCAGAAGTCTCTGAGACTGTCCTCAATTCTTTTCATTCTTTTTTCTTTATTCTGCTCTGCAGTAGTTATTTCCACTATTTTATCTTCCTGGTGACTTTTTCGTTCTCTGCCTCAGTTATTCTGCTATTGATCTCTTCTAGAGAATTTTAAATTTCATTTACTGTGTTGTTCATCACTGTTTGTTTGCTCTTTAGTTCTTCGAGGTCTTTGATAAACGGTTCTTGTATTTTCTCCATTTTTTCCCCAAGATTTTAAATCATCTTTACTATCATAATTCTGAATTCTTTTTCAGGTGGACTGTCTATTTCCTTTTAATTTGTTAGGTCTGATGGGTTTTTGCCTTGGTCTTTCATCTGCTGTGTGTTTCTCTGTCTTCTCATTTTGCTTAATTTACTGTGTTTGGGGTCTCCATTTCGCAGGCTGCAAGTTCATAGATTCCCTTGGTTTTAGTGTCTGTCCCCAGTGGCTAAGTTTTGTTCAGTGGGTTTTGTAGGCTTCCTGGTGGAGGGGACTAGTGACTGTGTTGTGGTGGATGAGGCTGGATCTAGTCTTTCTAGAGGGCAGGTCCACGTCTGGTGGTGTGTTTTGGGTCATCTGTGGCCTTATCATGGTTTTAGGTAGCGTCTGTGCTAATGGATGGTGTTTTGTTCCTGTATTGCTAGTTGTTTGGCATAGGGTGTCCTGCATTGTAGGTTGCTGTTCGTTGAGTGGAGCTGGGCCTTGGTGTTGAGATGGAGTTCTCTGGGAGATTTTCACCATTTGATATTACATGGAGCTGGGAGGTCCCTTGTGGACCAGTGCCCTGAACTTGGGACTCCCACCTCAGTGGCACAGCCCTGCCACCTGGCTGGAGCACCAACAGCCTGTCTTCCACATGGCTCAGAATAAAAGGGAGAAAAAAATAGAAAGAATGTAAGAAGAAGATAAAAAAAATAAAGTTATTAAAATAAATATTACTAAGGAAAAAGAAAATTATAAGTAATAAAAAATAAGATAAAATGGACAGAAAGAACCCTAGGATCAATGGTAAAAGCAAAACTATACAGACAAAATCACATACAGAAGCATACACATACACACTCCAGAAAAGAGAAAAAGGGAAAAAATATATATATATCATTGCTTCCAAAGTCCACCTCCTCAATTTGGGATGATTCGCTGTCTTTTCAGGTATTCCACAGATTCAGGGTACCTCAAGTTGATTGTGGAGATTTAATCTGCTGCTCCATAGGCTGCTGGGAGAGATTTCCCTTTCTCTTCTTCTTTTCCGACAGCTCCCAGGGTTCAGCTTTGGATTTGGACCCGTCTATGTGTGTAGGTCACCTGAGGGTGTCTGTTCCTCGTTCAGACAGGATGAGGTTAAAGGAGCAGCTGCTTCGGGGGCTGTGGCTCACTCAGGCTGGGGGACGAATGGGTACAGATGCGGGGTGAGCCTGTGGTGGCAGAGGCCCGTGTGACATTGCACCAGCCTGAGGCGCACCATGCATTCTCCCGGGGAAATTGTCCCTGGATCTCAGGACCCTGGAAGTGGCGGGCTTCATAGGTTTCCGGGGGTGGATGTGTGGATAGTGACCTGTGCTTGCACACAGGCTTCTTGGTAACTGCAGCAGCAGCCTTAGCATCTCATGCCCGTCTCTGGGGTCTGCGCTGATAGCTGCAGCTGACGTCCATCTCTGGAGCTCCTTTAAGTGGCGCTCTTAATCCCCTCTCCTCCAGCACCAGGAAACAAAGAGGCAAGGAAACGTCTCTTGTCTCTTCGGCAGCTCCAGAATTTTTCCCAGGCTCCCTCCCGGCTAGCTGTGGTGCACTAGCCCCCTTCAGGCTGTGTTCGCACAGCCAACACCAATCCTCTCCCTGGGATCCGACCGAAGCCTGAGCCTCAGATCCTAGCCCCCACCTGTCCTGGTGGGTGAGCAGACAAGCATCTCGTGCTGGCCAGCACCGATCTGCTTTGCGGAAATCTCTCCGCTTTTTCCTCTGCACCCTTGTTGCTGCACTCTCTCTGTGGCTCCAAAGCTCCCCCACTCCGCAACCAGCAGTCTCCGCCTGTGAAGGGGCTTCCTAGTGTGTGGAAACCTTTCCTGCTTCACAGCTCCCTTCCACTGATGCAGGTCCCATCCGTATTCTTTGCCTCTATTTTTTCTTTTTTTTTTTTACCCTACCCAGGTACATGGGGAGTTTCTTGCCTTTTGAGTGGTCTGAGGTCTTCTGACAGCATTCAGTAGGTGTTTGGTAGGAGTTGTTCCACATGTAAATGTATTTCTGATGTATTTGTGAAGAGGAAGGTGATCTCCATGTCTTAATCTTCCGCCATCTTGAAGCTTCTCCTCTTGTTTCTTAAGGTAGGATTGTATTGCTATAAACTTCCCTGTTAGAACTGCTTTTGCTGCATCCCATAGGTTTTGGGTCGTCGGGTTTTCATTGTCATTGGTTTCTAGGTATTTTTAGATTTCCTCTTTGATTTCTTCAGTGATCTCTTGGTTATTAAGTAGTGTACAGTTTAGACTCCATGTGTTTGTATATTTTACAGATTTTTTTCCTGTAATTGATATCCAGTCTTATACCATAGTATAAGGTTTTATATAAGTATAAGGTTCATAGTTCCCGTTGTTTTTGGTGTCTGTCCCCAGTGGCTAAGTTTGGTTCAGTGGGTTGGTAGGCTTCCTGGTGGAGGGGACTAGTGCCTGTGTTCTGCTGGATGAGGCTGGATCTTGTTTTTCGAGTGGGCAAGTCCCCATCTGGTGGTGTGTTTTGGGGTGTCTGTGACCTTCTTATGATTTTAGGCAACCTGTTTGCTGATGGATGGGGGTGTATTCCTGTCTTGCTAGTTGTTTGGCATAGGGTGTCCAGCACTGTAGCTTGCTGGTCGTTGCATGGAGCTGGGTCTTGGCATTGAGATGGAGATCTCTGGGAGATTTTTGTTGTTTGATATAATGTGGAGCTGGTAGGTCTCTTGTGGACCAGTTTCCTTAACTTGGCTCTCCCACCTCAGTGGCACAGCCCTGACACCAGGCTGGAGCACCAAGAGCCTGTCATCCACATGGGTGGCAGAAAGTGGCTATCCATGGTTTCACATCAACATGATATCATGCACAAACCTCCTTGTTTTTCCATTTTCTCTTTAAGTTACTTGTTGAAACAACCAGCCTGAAGTCCCCAGGACTGTGGTGGCTTTGGCTGTTTTGGCCCCTCCAGAGCCGTCAGCCTCAGTGTGGCTGCCCTCCTTTCAGGCTCCGGGGCAGTTCAGTGACCCCTTTATCATTATGTAGTGTCCTTCTTTGTCTCTTGTAATACTCTTTATTTTAAGGTCTATTTTTTCTGATATGAGAATTGCTACTCCAGGTTTCTCTTGATTTCCATTTGCATGGAATATCTTTTTCCATCCCCTCACTTTCAGTCTGTATGTGTCCCTAGGTTTGATGTGGGTCTCTTGTAGACAGCATATATATGGGTCTTGTTGTTGTATCCATTCATCCAGTCTATGTCTTTTGCTTGGAGCATTTAAACTATTTACATTTAAGGTAATTATTGATATATATGTTCCTATATCCATTTTCTTAATTGTTTTGGATTTATTTTTGTAGGTCTTTTCCTTCTCTTGTGTTTCCTGTCTGGAAAAGTTCCTTTAGCATTTGTTGTAAAGCTGGTTTGGTGGTGCTGAATTCTCTTAGCTTTTGCTTGTCTGTAAAGTTTTTGATTTCCCCGTTGAATCTCAAGGATATCCTTGACATGTAGTTTAATCTTGGTTGTAGGTTCTTCCCTTTCATTCCTTTAACTATATTGTTCGACTCCCTTCTGACGTGTAGAGTTTCTGCTGAGAAATCAGCTGTTAACCTTTAGGGAGTTCCCTTGTATGTTATTTTTCATTTTTCCCTTGTTGCTTTTAATAATTTTTCTTTGTCTTTAATTTTTGCCAGTTTGATTACTATGGAACTCAGTGTGTTTCTCCTTGGGTTTATCATGCCTAGGACTCTCTGTGCTTCCTGGACATGGGTGGCTATTTCCTTTCCCATGTTAGGGAATTTTATGACTATTATCTCTTCAAATATTTTCTCGGGTCCTTTCTTTCTCTCTTCTCCTTCTGGGACCTCTATAATGCGAATATTGGTGCATTTAATGTTGTCCCAGAAATCTCAATTTGTCTTCATTTTTTTTCATTCTTTTTTCTTTATTCTGTTCTGTGGCAATGATTTCCACCATTCTTTCTTCCAGCTCACTTATCCATTCTTCTGCCTCAGTTCTTCTGCTATCGATTCCCTCTAGTGTATTTTTCATTTCAGTTATTGTACTGTTCATCTCTGTTTCTTTTTTCTTTAATTCTTCTAGGTCTTTGATATTTAATTCTTCTAGATTGTTGTTAAATATTTCTTGCATCTTCTCAATCTTTGCCCCCATTCTTTTTCTGAGGTCCTGGATCATCTTCACTCTCATTATTCTGAATTCTTTTTCACTAAAGTTGCCTATCTCCACTTCATTTAATTGTTTTTCTGGGGTTTTTCCTTGTCCCTTCGTCTGGTACATAGTCTTCTGCCTTTTCATTTTGTCTGCGAATGTGGTTTTTGTTGCACAGGATGCAGGATTGTAGTCCTTCTTGCTTCTGCTGTCTGCCTTCTGCTGGATGAGGTATCTGAGAGGCTTGTGCAAGCTTCCTGATGAGAGGGAATGTTGGTGGATAGAGCTGGGTGTTGCTCTGGTCAGCAGAGCTCAGTAAAACTTTAACCCTCTTGTCTGCTGATTGGTTGGGCTGGGTTCCCTCTCTGTTGGTTATTTGGCCTGTGGCTACCCTGCACTAGAGCCTACAGGCCCTTTGTTGGGGTTAATTGCAGACTCCAGGAAGGCTCACACCAAGTAGCACCTCCCAGAATTTCTGCTGCCAATGTCCTTTTCCCCACAGTGAGCCACAGCCACACCCCACCTATGCAGGAGACCCTCCAAGATCAGCAGGCTGGTCTGGTGCAGTCTCACATGGGCTCACTGCTCCTTTCCCCTGGGTCCCGATGCATACACCCCCACTGTGTGTGCCCTCCAAGAGTGGAGTCTCTGTTTCTTCCAGTCCCATCAAAGTCCTACAGTCAAATCTCTCCAGCCTTCAATATCTGATTATGGGAATTCCTCCTCCCATCACCAGATCCCTTGGTTGGGAAGCCCAACGTGGGGTCCAGAACCCTCACTCCAGTTGGTGGACTTCTGTGGTATAATTGCTATCCAGTTTGTGAGTCAACCACCCAGTGGTTATGGGACTCAATTTTATTGTGATTGTGCCCCTCCTACCCTCCCACTGTGGCCTCTCCTCTGTCTTTGGATGTGGCACTTCCTCTTTTGTGAGCTCTAGTGTGTAGTATACCACATTGATTAATTTGCAAATATTGAACCATACTTTTAAAAATTAATTAATTAATTTTTGGCTGCCTTGGTCTTTGTTGCTGCACACGGGCTTTCTCTAGTTGTACTGAGCAGGGGTTACTCTTTGTTGCAGTACAAGGGCTTCTCATTGCGGTGACTTTGATCTGTTGCAGAACACAGGCTCTAGGTGCATGAGCTTCAGTAGTTGTGACATGCAGGCTCATTAGTTGTGGCTCATGGTCTCTAGAGCACAGGCTCAGTAGTTGTGGCACACAAGCTTATTTGCTCCATGGCATGTGGAGTCTTCACAGACCAGGGCTTGAACCCGTGTCCCCTGCATTGTCAGGCAGATTCTTAACCACTGCACCACCATGAAAGTCCCAACAAATATTGAACCATACTGGTTACACTGGAATAACTCCAACTTGGTCATGGTGTATAATCCTTGTTATATGTTGTTGGATTCAGTTTGCTAATATTTTGTTGAGGGTATTTGCCTCTATATTCATCAGAGATATTGGCCTATAATTTTTTTCTACTGCCTGTCTTATTTTAGTACGAGTGTATAGTGGCCTCATAGAATGACTTTGGTAGTATTCCATACTCTTCATTTTGGGGGGAATATTTTGAAAACTTTAGGTATTAATTCTTATTTATAACTTTGGCAGAATTCCCCTGTGAAGCCATTCAGTCCTGGACTTTTGTATGCTAGGAGTTTCTCCTATTACAAATTCAATATTACTTCAAGTCATCTGTTTGTTCAAATAGTCTGTCACGTCTTAAGTACTGACAGGTTTTGTGATTCTAGATATTTTTCCATTTTGTTGAGGTTGTCCAGTTTGTTGGCATATAACTATTCATAGCATTCTTTTATGATTTTTTGTAACTTTTTGGTAACAGTTGTTCATTTCCTCTTTTATTTCTTGTTTTGATTATTCAGGTCCACTCTCTTTTCTTACTGGTGAGCCTGGTTAAAAGTTTATCCATTTTTTAAATCTTTTTAAAAATCTAGCTCATTGATTTTTTTTCTAGTACATTTTGATATCTATAAAATTTATTTCCTCTCTGATCTTTATTATTTCCTTCCTTCTGCTGACTTGTGGCTTTGTATTTTCTAATTCTTAAAGCTGGTAGATTAGGTTGTTTATTTGAGATTTTTCTTCCTTCTTTAGGAAGGCTTATATTGCTATAAGTGACACTCTAAGAACTGCCTTTGTTGCATCCAACAGATTTTGGAAATTTAGGTTTCCATTTTTATTTGGCTCAAGGTATTAATTTGTGTTCATTTTTTTGGATGATTTCATAGACTGACGTATAATTGATGTGCACAATATTATGTAAGTTACAAGTGTACAATATAGTGATTCACACTTTTTTGATGGTTATACTCAATTTATAGTTTGTACCTCTTAATGCCCTACTCCTATATTGCCTCTCTCACCTTCCTCCTACTGATTAACCACTAGTTTGTTTTTAATGTCTGTGAATCTGCTTCTTTTTGGTTATATTCACTAGTTTGTTGTATTTTTTAGATTCCACATAAAAGTGATATCAAACTGTATTTTTCTTTATGTATCTGACTTATTTCACTTAGAATAATACCCTCCAAGTCCATCCATGTTGCTGCAAATGGCAAAAATTCTTTATTTTTTATGGCTGAGTAGTATTGCATTGTGTGTGTACATATATATATTCTTCACTATCTTGGCATTTGTAAATAATACTGCTGTCAATATTGGGGTGCATCTGTCTTTTCAAAATTGTGTTTTTGTTTTCTTCTGATATATACCCAGGAGTGGAACTGCTTGGTCATATAGTAGTGTTATTTTTAGCTTTTTGATAAACTCCATAGTGTTTTCCACAGTGGTTTCACCACTTTACAATTCCTATCAACATTGTACAAGAGTTCTCTTTTCCTCCACATCCTTGCCAACATTTGTTATTTGTTACCTTTTTGATGACAGCCATTCTAACAGGTGTGACGTGATAGTTCATTGTGGTTTTGATTTGCATTTCTCAGATGATTAGCTATATTGAGCATCTTTTTATGTGCCTGTCAGCTGTCTGCATTTACTCTTTGGAAAAATGTCTACCCAGGTCTTCTGCTCATTATTCAATGAACTTGTTTGGTTTTTTTTTTGATGTTTAATTGTATGAGCAGTTTATATATTTTGGTTATATATATATTGGTGGTCATATCATTTGCAATATCTTCTCCCATTCAGTATGTTCTCCTTCTTTGTCATTGTTGATGGCTTTCTTTGATGTGAAAAGCTTTTAATTTTCATGAGTTTGCATTTGCTTATTTTTGCTTTTAACTCCTTTCCTTTAGAAGACAGATCCAAAAAAATATTGCTGTGATTTATGTCAAAGAGTGCTCTATGTTTTCCTCTGGGAGTTTTATGGTTTTGGTCTTACATTTAGGTCTTTTATCCATTTTGAGGGGTTTTTTTTTCATATATGGTGTTAGAGAATGTTCTAATTTCATTCATTTACATGTAGCTGTTTGCTACCAATTTGTGTAGTATCAGGTATTGAAGAGACTCTCTTTTCTCCATTATATATACTTGCCTCCAAGGTCATAGACTAACTGGCCATAAAAGTATGGGTTTATTTTTGGGTCTCTATTCTTTTCCATTGATATGTGTCTGTTTTAGTGTCACTGTCATAGTGGTTTGATTACTGTAGGTTTGTAGTATATCTGAAATCATGGAACATGATTCCTCCAGCTCTGTTCTACTTTGTAAGAAATGTTTTGGCTATTCATGGTCTTTTGTGTTTCCATACAAATTTTAAAATTATTTCTTCTAGTTCTGTGAAAAATTCCATTGGTATTTCGATAGGGATTGCATTGAATCTCTATATTTCCTTGGGTCGTATGGTTATTTAACAATACTAATTCTTCAAATCTAAGAATATGGTATATCTTCCCATCTGCTTGTGTCAACTTCAATTCCTTTCATAAGTGGTACTTCCCTGGTGGTACAGTGTCTGACTCCACATTCCCAATGCAGGAGGCCCTGGTTCAATCCCTGTATAGGGAACAAATCCCCCATGCCACGATGAAGATCCCGCATTTGGCAAGGAAGATCCCATGTGCCCCAACTGAGTCCTGGCACAACCAAATAAATAAATAAATAAAAATTTAAAAGATTTCTTTCATAGCTGCCTTATAGGTTTCTGTATTTTATATAAATTTCTTATTTAGTTATTTATTTATTGCTGCATCAGGTATTAGTTACTGCATGTGGGATCTTTCATTGCAGCACATGGGCTGTTCGCTGCAGTTTGCGGTCTTCTCTCTAGTTGCAGCATGCAGGTTTTCTCTTATCTAGTTGTGGCCCGCATGTTTCAGAGCTCATGGGCTCTGTAGTTTGTGGCATGTGGGCTCTCTGGTTGAGCCACGCAGGCTTAGTTGCTCTGTAGCATGTGGGATCTTAGTTCCCTGACCAGGGATCAAACCCATGTCCCCTGCATTAGAAGGCGGATTCTATACCACTGGAGCACCAGGGAAGTCCCCTGTCTTATAGGTTTCTGAGTACAGGTCTTTTACCTCCTTAGTTAGATTTGTTTTGAGGTAATTATTTTAAAGTGATGGTATATGGAATTGTTTTCTTATTTTTTCTTTCTGATAGTTCATTATTAGTGTATAGAAATGCAGCAGATTTGTGTATATTAATTTTGTATCCTGCAACTTTACCAAATTCATTAATGAGATTAGTAGATTTTTGTGGCATCTTTAGGATTTTCTATGTATAGTATCATGTCATCTGCAAACAATGACAATGTTACTTCTTTCCTTCCAAGTTAGATTCCTTTTATTTCTTTTTCTTCTTTGATTGTTCTGGCTAGGATTACCAATACTAAGTTGAATGAAAGTTGTGGAATTGGGCAATCGTCTTGTTCCTGGTCTTAGAGGAATGTTTTCAGGTTTTCACCATTGCATATGATATTAGCTGTGGGTTTATCATATATAACCTATATTATGTTGAGGCATGTTCTGTCTATGCCCACTTTATTGAGAAATTTTATCATAAATCATGTTGAATTTTGTCAAAAAAAATTTTCTGCATCTACTGAGATGATCATATGGTTTTTATTCTTCAATTTGTTAGTGTGATGTAACACTGATTTGCAGATATTGAAAAATTCCTGCTATAAATCCTGCTTTATCGTGGTGTATGCTCCTTTTAATGTATTGTTGATTTTGGTTTACTAATATTGTGTTGAGGATTTTTGCATATATATTCATCACTGATATTGGCTTTTAGTTTTTTGTGTGTGATAGTATTGTCCGGTTTTGGTATCAAGGTTATGCTGGCTTCATAGAATGAGTTTGGAAGTATTCCTTCCACTGCAAATTTTTAAAGTAGTTTGAGAAATATAGATGTTAACCCTTCTCTAAATGTTTGGTATAATTCACCTGTGGAGCCGTCTCGTCCTGGACTTTTGTTTACTGAAGTTTTTAAATTACTGATTCAGTTTCATTCCTGTTTATATTTTTGATTTCTTCCTGCTTCAGGCTTGGGATATTGTACTTTCTACTAATTTGTCCATTTCTTCTAGGTTGCCCATTTTATTGACATATAGTTGTTCATAGTAGTCTCTTATGATCTTTTGTATTTCTGTGGTGTCAGACATAACTTCTTTTTTATTTCTGATTTTATTGATTTGGGCCCTTTCCCATTTGTTCTTGATGAGTCTGGCTAAAGGTTTATCAATGTTTGTTTATCTGTTCAAAGAAAATCGTTTAGTTTCATTGATCTTTTCTATTGTTCTTTTGACTCTCTATTTCATTTACTTCTTTGATCTTTACAATATCTTTCCTTATATTAACTTTGGGTTTTATTTATTCTTTCTTCTCTAGTTCTGTTATGTGTAAGATTAGGTTGTTTGAGATTTTTCTTGTTTCCTGAAGCTGGATTGTACCACTATAAACTTTCCACTTAGAACTGTTTTGCTTCATCCCATAGGTTTAGTCTCATTGTGTTTTTCTTTTCATTTGTCTTTAGATATTTTTTAATTTTGTCTTTGATTTCTTCAGTGATCCACTGGAGGTTTAGTAGCATATTGTTAAATTCCCTGTGTTTGTGGCTTTTGCAGTCTTTTTTTTTTTCTGTAGTTGATTTCTAGTTTCATAGCATTGTGGTTGGAAAAGATGCTTGATATGATTTCAGGTTTCTTTTTTTAATTTACCAAGTTTTGTTTTGTGGCCTAGCTTGTGATCTCTCCTTGAGAATGATCCACATACACCTGAAAAAAACTGTGTTTTGCTGCTTTTGGGTGGAATGCTCTCTATATATCAATTAAGTGCATCTGGTCTAATGTGTTATTTAAATGCAATGCTTCCTTATTGATTTTCTGTCTGGATGATATTTCCATTAATGTAAGTGTGGTTTTACATTCCCCTACTATTATTGTGTTATTGTTAATTTCTCCTTTTATGTCTGTTAATATTTTCCTTGTATCGTTAAGTGCTCCTATTTAGGTGCTTATGTATTTATAATTATTATATCTTCTTGATTATACTTTGATTATCATGTAATGTCAATCATTTTCTCCTTTTGTCAAATTTATTGATTTGTTTTGCATTTCTCTAATAATTAGCTATGTTGAGTGCCTTTTCACTTGCCTGTTGGCCCTCTGTATGTCTTCTATGGAGAAATGTCTATTTAGATCTTCTGCCCATTTTTTTATTGGATTCTTTGCTTTTTCAATATTGAGTTGTATGAGCTGTTTGTATATTTTGGATACTAACTTGCTGTTGGTCACATAATTTGCAAATATTTTCTCTCATTCCGCTTCTAGAAACTTGTCTATTTTTTCTAGGCTGTCCATTTTGTTAGTATATAACTTTTTATAGTATTCTCTTATAAGTTTTTTTTTTTTGTATTTCTGTAGTATCAGTTATTTCTACACTTTCATTTCTTATTTTGTTTATTTGAATCCTCTCATTTTTCCTCTTGATGAGCCTGGTTAGAAGTTTGTTGATTTTGTTTATCTTAAAAAAAACATAAACAAAAAAGAGCTCTTGGTTTTATTGATCACTTTTATTTTTTATCTCTATTTTATTTATTTCCTCTCTGATCTTTGTTATTCCCTTCTTTCTCCTGAACTTTGGTTTCTTTGTTCTTTTTTTCTAACTATTTTAGGTTGTTTATTTGAGATTTTTCTTTTCTTCTTTAGGAAGGACTGTATCATTATGAACTTGTCTCTTCAAACTGCTCTTGCTGCATCCTATAAATTTTGTGAGGTTGTGTTTTTATTTTCCTTTGTCTCAAGGTATTTTCTGATTTCTTCTTTGTTTTCATCATTGCCCCAATATTATTATTATTTTTTTTAGTAATGTGTTCTTTTGTCTCCATGTGTTTGTTCTATTTCCATTTTTCTTTCTGGGGTTAATTTCTACTTTCATACTGTTGTGGTCAGAAAAGATGTTTGAAATAATTTCTATCCTCTTAAATTTGTGAGGCTTGTTTTTTGACCTAGTATATGGTCTATCCTAGAGAACGTTCCATGCACACTTGAAAAGAATGATTTTCTCTTTTCTTTTTAGATGTTGTGTCCTGTAGATTTCAGTTAAGTCCAACTGGTCTATTGTGTCATTTAGGATTTCTGTTGCCTTACTGATTTTCTGTTTGGATTATCTCTCCATTCATGTGAATGGGGTGTTAAACTCTTCTACTATTATCTTATTTTTATCCCTTTCTCCCTTATGTCTGTTAGTATTTGTTGTACATATTTAGGTGCTGCTATATTAGGTGCATATAATTAACAAGAGTAATATTTTCCTCTTGCATTTACCCCTTTATGATTATGAGATGTCCTTTTGTTTTCTTTCTCTTTGGCCATGGTTTTAAAGTCTATTTTGTCTGATATGAATATTGTTACTCCCACTTTGTTTTCTTTTCCATTTGCATGAAATATCTTTTTCCATCTCCTGACTTTCAGTCTGTCTTTCTCTTTCACCCAGAAGTGAGTTTTTTTGTCGGCAGCATATTGTAGGTTCTTTTCTTTTCTTTTTTTTTTAAATCTAATCAGCCATTCTATATCTTTTGAATGAGTTTTTAGTCCACTGATGTTTAAAGTATTTATAAATAGCTATGTACTTCTTGCTATTTTAAACATTGTTTTCCAGTTGATTTAGTAGTTCTTTGTTCATTTTTTCTTCTTTTGCTTTTTATTTTCTCATTTAATGATTTTCTTTTGTAGTATGTTTCTGTTCCTTTCTTTTTCTGTGTGTGTGTGTGCATCTATTGTGTGTTTTTGATTTGTGGTTACCGTGGAGTTGAAGTATGTTGACCCATAACTATATCTATTTTTTCAGCTTATAGTCATTTCAAACACATTCTAAATGATCTATATTTTTATATTCCTCTCCCCACATTTTATGATTTTGATGTCCTATTTTAATCCTCATGCTTATACTGTTACTTTTACTTGTAGATTTGATAGATTTTACGATTTTTAAAATTGTTTTGTAATCTATGTACAGTCATCTTTATCTGGCATTCAAACCTTTATATATTTACCTTTCTTGCTGTGATTTACACTTTCATATATATCTTTCTTCCTTTCTATTTAGATAAGACCCTTCAATATTTCTTTTGAGGTACATTTAGTATTGCTGAGTTCTTTTAGTTTTTGCTTGTCGAAGAAATTCTTTATCTCTCCTTCTACTCTAAATGATAATCTTGCTGGATGTAGTATCCTTGGTTGCAGATTTTTCCCTTTCAGAACTTTGAATATATCATGCCACTCTCTTCTGACCTGCTAAGTTTCTTCACAGAAATCAGCTGATAGCTTTATGGTGGTTCGCTTGTAACTGACACTTTTTTTCACTTGCTGCCCTCAGAGTCCCCACTTTATCTTTAACATTGGTCATTTTAAACTATGATATGTCTTGGTGTGTGTCTGCTAGCATTCATCTTGTTTGGGACTCTCTGCTTTCTTGTATTTGGATATCTGTTTCCTTGTACTTGGATATCTGTTTCCTTCTTCAGGCTTAGGAAGTTTTCAGCCATAATTTCTTCAAATACATTTTCAATCCCCTTCTTTCTCTCTTCCCCCTCTGGAAACCTTATGTTTAGGTTGGCATGCTTCATTATATCCCATATATCACGTATGTTGCTTTCCATTTTTACATTTTTTTTCCTGTCTGCCGTTCTGATTGGGAGATTTCCATTAATATATGTTCCCAATGACTTATTCATTCTTCCGTGTCACTTACTCTGTTATTCATTGCTTCCTTTTGGTTTTATCTCAGCAATTGAATCATATATTTTTGATTGGTTAATCTTTATAGTTTCTAGTTCCTTACTACATTGATCTGCAATTCTTTTTTAAATTTTATTGGTGTATAGTTGATTTACAATGTTGTGTAATTTTCTGATTTATAGCAAAGCAAATCGGTTATACATATAATTATATCCACTCTTTTTTAGATTCTTTTCCCATACAGGTCATTACAGAGTATTGAGTAAAGTTTCCTCTGCTATACAGTAGGTCCTTATTAGTTATCTATTGATATTTTATATATAGTAGAGTGTATATGTTAATCCCAATCTGCCAATTTATCAGTCCCCTTTTGTCCCCCCTGGTAGCCAAAAGATTGTTTTCTACATCTGTGACTGTATTTTTGTTTTGTAAATATGTTCCTTTGTATCATTTTTAAGATTCCACATATAAGCAATATCATATGACATTTGATTTCTCTGTCTGACTTACTTCACTTAGTAAGATAATCTCCAGGTCCTTCTATGTCACTGCAAATGGCATTATTTTATTCTTTTTAATGGCTGAGTAATATTCCACTGTATATATACTACATCTTTCTTATCCATTCATCTGTCAATTGATGATGGACGTTATGGTTGCTTCCATGTCCTGGCTATTGTAAACCATGCTGAAAAGAACACTGGGGTGCATGCATCCTTTCAAACCATGTTTTACTCCAGATATATGCCCAGGAGTGGTATTCCTGGATCATATGTTAGCTCTTTGTTTAGTTTCTTAAGGAACCTCCATACTGTTCTCCATAGTAGCTGTACCAATTTACATTCCCACCAACAGTGTAGGAGGGTTTCCTTTTCTCCACACTCTCTCCAGTATTTATTGTTTGTAGATTTTTTGATGATGGTCATTCTGACTGGTGTGAGGTGATATCTCACTGCAGTTTTGGTTTGCATTTCTCTAATAATTAGAAATGTCAAGCATCTTTTCATGTGCCTCTTGGCTATCTGTATGTCTTCTCTGGAGAAATGTCTATTTAGGTCTTCTGCCCATTTTTGGATTGGTTGGTTTTTGGTATTTTTGTTATTGAGCTGCATGAGCTGTTTGTATATTTGAGATTAATTCTTTGTCAGTTGTTTCGTTTGCAAATATTTTCTCCCATTCTGAGTGTTGTCTTTTAGTTTTGTTTATTGTTTACTTTGCTGTGCAAAATCTTTTAAGTTTAATTAGGTCCCATTTCTTTATTTTAGTTTTTATTTTCATTATTCTGTGAGGTGGATCATAAAAGATCTGGCTGTGATTTATGTTAGAGATTGTT